>NW_013665700.1:18047-27928 GCF_000517525.1 Limulus polyphemus | reverse complement strand
TTAATAAAAGTATACCATAAAAGAAAATCTACAACGTATTAACAAGGTTTTGTCAAAATCATTTACCTTGTCGAAACGTTGTACATTTGCTGTCATGTTAAACTTATATTAAAGTTTTTCTTCATTACCCATTTAAGCCGTCTACAGCCATTAAAAGTCAATTAAACATCTGCGACAGTGTAAGTTTAGAGTAGCTTGAGATTGGAGATAAAAATAATATAATTTAACTATAGTCAGGTAGCAGACCTGTACATATAGCACAGCAAAAATACTAATTATCATTAAGATAAAAAAAACAATAAATAACAAATTAAATAAATACCAAAAAAGTTTAATACTTTTATTAGCATAACTACTGAAATGTGGTAAAAAGAAGAAGAATTTACTAAATATACTATCACTTGTGTCGCCCCCCAATGGAACAGCGGTATGTCTGCGAACTTACAACACTAGAAACCGGGTTTCGATACCCGTGTTGGGGCAGAGCACAGATAGCCCATTGTGTAGCTTTGTGCTTAATTACAAACAAACAATCAGTTGTGTCTAACGCAAACTAATAGTAGAGGCCATAGTAAAGTTATTTATTATTACCTTACAAAATTTGTTAGTGATAGTTTTGAAAAACTCGTGACATTCTGTAGATCTACTTTTTCATAAATGGTAGCAAAATGGTTGTCGAACTTACCGTTAAATTGAATAAATCTGGTGTTTAAAATTCAGTAGGAGAAACCTCGTTTGTGAAAAACGACAGTGAATTATAATCTGAGTCCACAAGGTTTTACGATGTTGAACAAATTATATTTCACCTAATAAGCTATAGGTATTGAAAGCTGTAGTCTATTGGTTTTTGAAATTTATTCTATTAATTAATTCAAGCGATCGTTTTGACATTTTACTGGCAAGGGAGGAATGTATGCTTAGAAGGTTGCCAGGACGACAATATTTATTGAAATGGCAACAGTGTTGAAAATTAAAAACATGCGCTAACTAATCAGTAAAACAAACAAGCTGAATTAAGCTGAATAAAACGACGAGTCTTTGGTTTCACTTTAAAAAGATCTATATAAATAAACGTCAATATGTGTGTGTGTGTGTGTGTGTGTATCTGTTCCTTATACGTCTCCATACTTCATGATTAATCATTACCAAACTTGACACAGTGATACAAGATGAGATGAGATGAGGAAGGTCATGAGGGGGGTTGCCCCCATATAGTTTAATATTGATAAAATTCTTGAAAACAGTATGTCTTTCTTTTCAGTATTGCTACCTTTATGTATTTTTATTGCACTTTTAATGTTTATTATGTTAAGAAAAAAATAAATAGAACCCTAATTTCCTAACCTCTGTTACAAAGGAGTTTTTATTTAACCCATCAGTTGGACGGGTACTTCAGCATGTATATGAGAAAACAAAGACAAATATGTAGTAACACGTCAACCACGCTATATCTACCATACCCAATACCGACTAGTCTTTTCAACCATTACTAGGACTTGTTATACAAACTATTAAAGTGAGCTTATAATGGATAACCTTCTGAAAGGTTTCTTGCTGGAGAAGAGTTTCGTCGCCGACTATCCTTGACTTTCAAGAAACTGGTGTATACAAATAATGTGTTATTTCAAAAACAAATACTAGAAATGACATTGTTTTTCAACACCATAGTCATTGTAAGAACTCCAAATCCCATTTCTATTTTCATTTCTTATAACAATAACTTATCCAGAGGTTTAATACTTATTTTAATCGTGCATAAATATTCGTGTATGAATAAAACTAATAGTTGAAGGAGACTGAGATTTCAATTATTTTAACTAGTAACGTCTTTGTTTATCAGGAAGTTATTCTATAGGTTATCCCAAAATTTGCACGTCAAAAATTAATATTAATTAATACATTAACACAGTTATTTTACTTTTGAATTTGACTGACTAATATGTTTAGATTATTCAACGATAATTAAGGTTTTTTTATTTTGAAAAGAATAACTAGGTGTTTTTTGGAAAGTTAGTATTTTATGTAAAAATGGCCAGTCACAAAATAATATTTGTGAAAATATGAACATTAATCTTTGAGTTTTTACAGCTCATTCAAAAACGTACTGTATCTGCGAAACAATTTTTGGGAGTCCAATGAACCTATACAAAATATATGTATAATATGAACAAAATATTTGACTCTTTAAGATATTTCAACTTAAACGGCACCTTATAAGTCGTGAGCTAAACGCCTGGATAAAAGATCCCACGAATTCAAGTATACCCAATTATAATTTTGAATTATTAAATAGAGATTCGGTAATTCGTCAGTCCTACGGCCACAAAAAACCTTATCTAACTCTCTGAAGTAGGAAACATGACTATAAATATCCGTTTTATACTGCGCCAAAGTTCAAAATTCGAAGAGCATTCGGCGTCAACACGGCTCGAACCTTGGAAGCTGCAATCTTCAGCTATGTGCCTTAATCAATAGGCCCCGCCGAACCAAACCTGTTTCTATATATTTAGTTGAGAGATTTCATGCTTTTCTTGATAAATATTTAATTCCAAAGTGAATAAAAACGATAGGAGTTAAATCAAATATTTAGACTTCTCCTTGTATGACTGTTATTTGTGAACATCAGTCATATATCACAATTAATGTACAAAAAGTAACATATATCATGATTTACAGATTCTCGAGTTAATCATACATGTGTGTGGGTAGGCAAAATCAATACTTGTGCTGTAAATAATAAAGTCTGTAAGGATATATTCTGTTTAGCTTATGTACTCGTATATCAGTTGATATAATAATAAACATTGTATGCTTTTGAATTTCGTACAAAGCTACACCAGGGGTATCTGCGCTAACCGTCATTAGTTTAGCAGTGAAATACTAGAGGGAAGGCAGCTAGTCATCACCACTCACCGCCAACTCTGGAATTAACCGTCACATCATAACGCTCCCAGGGACAGAGATTCGAAGCCGCGACCCTCAGATTGCGAGTTAAGCGTCTAACCATCCGGCCATGCCGGGCCCAATAATAAAAATTAGTGATCATTGTTATAACAATACTAGATGCAAAGTCTAATGTTTTCATTATTTATATAACTATTGCGAATATATAATTCGTGAAGTTTACAAGTTAGAAGTGAGTTAAGGTAATGATTTTGTATTTTTGTGTAAATCCCAACTCAGTGAATGCGTTTCTTTCAGATTGATATACAGGATAGCGCAAAAGCCTCGCCCCAGGTAGAATTTGAATAACGATAAAAAAAAACTTAAATAATTTTTTGTTCATTAAAGTAAATGTTCGAGTTGCTGGTCATTAACTTCGAATCAATAAGGCATTATAATGGGACGGTCAATCCCACTTTTAGTTAGTAAAATAGTAGCCAAAGAGTTGGCGGTGTGTGGTGTCGACTTATACTGATAAATTATGGACGGCTAGCTTTGTACGAAATTCAAACCAAACATACAAACCTAGCCTCCCCCCCCCCCCAGTGGCACAGCGGTATGTCTGCGGACTTACAACGCTAGAAACCGGGGCTAAAATAAGGAAAGAAATATTATCCCGTATTTGATATAGAGCGCAAGCAATGGGAGAAAAGTGTGGATAGAAAATTACTTTCGTTGCAAATTGCTGGGACTGTTTTTTTTCTTTGCAGTTTTACGTAGCTTTTGATATGCCTGACTCTGGATAAAGTTTTCCACAGTATATATCCTGTAATTTGTTTTTCGTAACGGAACGCTTTAATGATAAAGTTTTCCACAGTGTATATCCTGTAATTTGTTTTTCGTAACGGAACGCTTTAATGATAAAGTTTTCCACAGTGTATATCCTGTAATTTGTTTTTCGTAACGGTTTTTGTTTGTTTGTTTGTTTTTTAATTATGCACAAAGCTACACAAGGGCTATCTGTGCTCTGCCCACCACGGGTATCGAAACCCGGTTTCTAGCGTTGTAAGTCCGCAGACATACCGCTGTGCCACTGGGGGGCTTTTCGTAACGGAACGCTTTAATGAGGTATTCTTTTGAGCCTGGAGCCATGCTTGCCTCTCAATAACTATCATTCTAAACAAACCTGCCTTTTGACAGTTCACAATCCTTTGCACATCACCGCTCTCCACTGATCCAGAAAAACCCCGTCATCTAGCTGCACGGATCATGATGAAGAATAAACCTTAAAATGGCATTTTATTCATGCAAATCAGCTCTCAGCTCAACTTTTTGTCGCAATAACTCACAATGTGATGATTACAGGAACTGAAAATGTCCACACGGCTAGAAAAAAAAAGTTCACACAAAGTAATTTTAGGCGTCAGTTTGCGTAGATGTAACAAACTTTCACAGTTCACACAAAGTAATTTTAGGCGTCAGTTTGCCTAGATGTAACAAACTTTCACAGTTCACACAAAGTAATTTTAGGCGTCAGTTTGCGTAGATGTAACAAACTTTCACAATTCACTCAAAGTAATTTTAGGCGTCAGTTTGCCTAGATGTAACAAACTTTCACCGCAAACTGACGTCTAAAATTACTTTGTGTGAACTGTGAAAGTTTGTTACATCTAGGCAAACTGACGTCTAAAATTACTTTGTGTGAACTGTGAAAGTTTGTTACATCTAGGCAAACTGACGCCTAAAATTACTATTTCTTCACGTAATTTGTGTTATAGTGTTATAATCTTAGTTTGTTTTTTAAGCACAAAGCTACACCACCATGAGCTATCTGTGCTGTGCCCTCCATAAGTATCGAACCCCGATTGTTAGCGGTGTGAGCCCTCAGACCTTCCGCTGAGCCACTGGAGGCTGTAAGCTTAGTACTAAAGGCCAAACAGAAGATTGAACTGAACAGAAAATAGCATATTGTATTTAAGGATACACACTGCAAAATGTTTCCAGATTATTAAATATTATTCAAAATCAGATGACTACATAAAAAGACAAGTGTACAGTCAAAAATAACCGGTAATGGAATAGGTAAAAGCAAGACAGAGAGACATCTTTTAGTGAATCTGAAAATTCACATTTACTAATCACCAGCTCCTTCATTTGAATCACACTGGTTAACTTTAATTTAGACTGCCGTTTTACCACCATTGTTACAGTTCTTCCGTCTACATAGATATGTGCAGGATTGAATCGCACACTTCTACTGCTTGTGGTTGTAGTTCACAACCTGCAGAACATTATCTAGACCTGGATCTTGTGTCATCCACACAAAGGATAACTTTTTTGCTCAAATAGCGTTTCATAATGGCCGTTTGATAATTAGCCCGACGAGCGTGCTGAAGAAAGGCATCTGAAGTTGATGGTATATTCATTTCTGTAGGAGATAAGGAGGACAGACAGAAAACCTTATATCAGGCTTCGTTCCTCTCTGATGATGACAGCTGGCTGTAGAGATTACACACAAACTTCTACAATATGACAACGTTCGACTTTTTAACCTTACATCCAAGCTGCCTGAAGGTGGAAATGATTTCCGGATGTTTCATTGAAAGCTCAATTTTTCTTCTTTGCCTTCCCTTCACATAGAAGGAAGTTTGTGTAACACAACTTGTGAACGTGTGAAGTACAATCAATGATTCGAAGATTTCAAATCCAAGACGAAGGTGACTTTCTGAAGATTAATAATTTACAATCGATTCTTTGCCCCAATTGCAAAATAAATATTTGCGTGAATTTTTCTTTTGGTGGCGAAAACAGTAATGGCAAGATCAATATCTGTACTGTGAATAACCTCCCTTAGCCTTAGAGCTTTGAATGAAGCTTTGTGCAATTACCTGATCACAGGCAACTGGTGAGAATGATACTGACTCAGCTGGACAGTCTACTGACCTCAGGTACTTAACGCCATATGCATTCAGGATGTGTGATTAATATGCTGAACATTTTCAGCAAAGATACTAGGACATACGTGAATAAGTGTGAACAATGCAATCCTAATCAATCTGTCAGCAATTTATAAACTTTGACTTAGAATGGTGTTCACAGAGTCAACTCTGTAAGAGAAGACTCAACGATCTAGTGGTAATGAATAGCTGATATTGAGACAACATTCTCATACTGAAGTAAACAATACGATCATGTTCATCCAGGAAATCTACACAAGTCACATACACAAATTTCATAGCAACATACGCAATTTTATTTGAAACTATGGCAAAACCTATCATTTGCAGTAATAATTTTTAATAGAATATTAAAATCTAGGTAGAGATTTTAAGGTCCAGGCTTCCGCTGAAGGTATGATGGAAGTTTATGGAAACAAATTCCGTTCTTCAATGGTTGTATATCCGTTGCCAGTACACACACCTCTGGGTATTTCAATGGTTGTATATCCGTTGCCTGTGCACACCTCTGAGTGTTAATTTGCAGTGTAGTTCATTTGGAGTGGTGCGTGGTGCCAGACCTAACAGTATTTCACCACAAAAGTCAATATTCTCATAAATAATAATGGTGGGAGTACACACTTTTCGAATCTTAAATTGATTTTCTCTACACCTTCAGAAAGGAGCAGTTCAACAAGGCTTGCATCATACCTGATAACCGTGTCACGCGATGCATAATGACCTAATTTATTAAATAAAGATAACAACTGGGAGGATCCAATGAGAAGACGAAAGTGTAACCCAAGATATAGAGACTTAGATGTCTGCTTTCGACTTTTAGAATTAAACTACACAATACCTTGGCCAAAAGACACCAGCTTCACGTCATCAAGTACGTCAGTATAACTTGTCAGTTTGAATTCATTTGTCGCTCCTAAGTTCCAAGCCAGAGGGTTGTAGAGTTCCATTTCAATCGCTGCCTTCGTAGAATTCACAGTAAAATAATCAGATATAGACTAATACATCAACACCATCATTATCTTTCACCATTTTGATGCAAATCTCCACAAGCCCATGGCATCCGTAACACTTTCTGTTGCACAAGCAGTTTCTTTTCAGTCACATTTATACAGAACTTTGTACATGCCTTATGAAGAGTTTCACAGACACTGAAAGCACAGATGCAGTAAACACTGTCATAATATGGTTAAACGTAGAAGATTGGTCTTCTTTATTTTCACCCATCATCATTGTAGTTATTTTCAAAGGTGAAACTTACATCTTTGTAGCTTTTACATCATCGCCAATCTTCCTTACTGTTTCATAGCTTGCACTTTACTTTTTTGGGCTGTAAAACGCGCATAACAATCGTTATGAAATCCAGTACCTGATGGAATATCATTTTCTAATTCTGGCAACAGATAATTTTAAAATATGCTGCGATTATCTCTTCTTTACCATTCAACTTAACCCATTTATCTATAAACACCTTAGGTATTTTCTCCATTTGAAATCTATCAGTTTCTTTAATTCACTTTTTGCATTTGGGCATACGTGGGTAAACCACTTAAAACCAGTTGTTTTCCTAGATGTGTTCGCATTCATATCTTATTGACAGCTTTCATACAGACAATCAACTTTCTTAAACAGCTTACGCCAAGTGCAATCACTTGCATATTTACGGCTCCTGCTTGATATGTCTCCCAGTGGCACAGCGGTATGTCTGCGGACTTACAACGCTAGAATCCGGTTTCGATACCCGTGGTGGCCAGAGCACAGATAGCTCATTTGTAGCGCTTTGTGCTTAATTACAAACAAACTGAATGATATATACATGTATCCCTGCGCAATTAAGACGACATTTTAAATAAAAAAATTCCATCTTTCGTCTCACATTCCAAAAAAAAACTGCAGAGTTATACTTGAGCTTTTGGGTCTGCTTTCACAGGAATCATTCGAAATGTTTCCACTAATGATTGAGAAACTCAATGATTTCTGTTGCGAATTTGAATAATAATCGCTCTCTACGTACGGCCTAATAATTATATTTCAGATTATAATAACTTTTTCACTTAATTTAATCAGTGGTATTTTCAACCTGAATAACAACTTATGCGACATATAGGTCAAACAGCCAGGTCAGAGATAACAAAGTTTAGGCACAACCATCCGTAATTTGAAACTTCTGATCAGACAGAAGGTAAGCAATTACCAGCACCCGCCACCTACTTGGCGGGATAAGTGAATTGTCTGTCACTTTTACAACGTCGTCACTACTGAAAATGCGGAGTATGTTCAGTGGAATTTCGTGGCTCGAACCTTAGACTTTATGAATTTTACCAATTAAACTAAATAAATACAAAATATTTATCATTATTATTGGACAAGATAGGTTTTTAGATTAATATTTTATTTTGAATCATATATGAAGTTTAAACAAGAATGTTTAGTTTTACAACAGTAAAAAAAGAGCTACAAGAAATAAAATATTATTGCATTATTAAAGAACTCAAAAGTTTTTCTTAGAAATCTTTTGAATCCAAGAAAATGCCGATTTTTCAGGTTGAGGTATTAGGTCAGTAGTACGATATCTAAACTTAAATGGTCAAAGTTTTTATAGATAAACTCTCCCAAAAACCTATTTCGTGTTTTTAAAGAAGAATAGAATTTTATACATTTATGGATTTATCAATTTTCTAATACTCCGTGCAAGTCTCTAGGCACATTTTTCTTTCCTACGTACACTTTGTATAACAGTTAGTGTTCAGGAAATCAGTAGATAAAATCTGTTACTTTGAAACGATTATACTTTTACAAACAATATCCCTCTATTCAAAACTTGATTTTGTATTTGATAATTTTTTTAAAAACTAATAACATTTAGTGTAATATTATGCAGGTTCAAAGCTACAAAAATACGACTATATTTTCTCGAAATCTAGAATTTCATAAAATGTATCTACCCGATTAAAGTACAAATCTTATAAAAGAGTTTGATGGAAAATATAAGTTCCTGTAGTTTTTATTACTGTTAAAAACATGTATTATTCATACAATAAAAACAAAGTGAAACAAATATTTCTGTTTAAACTTTTCACCAACAAACTAAGTTTCCAGAAAACAATTCAGTGAGATCTATCCTATATTTTTTTTTATATGCGGTACAAAACAAAGAATAGAATAAGGAACTTCACAGCAGGGTTTTCTCACACCACCATTTGAAAATAATCAACAACATTTTCAGTCAAATTCGAGTTATCAAAAACGCAAAGGCATTAATCAAAGTAATAACTCTCCTTTTCATACAATTGTTTACAACATAATTGTTTACATAAATGGAAATATCTAGAGGTATGCATCAATAATTTGTGATCTCTCGAGAAAAAGTTTCAGAAACAATTAAAAATATTAATTAACAGTTATGATGGTATTCGTAGATTGACAAACCTGTAGATGGCTCTTGAAATTGTTATCGAACGCTTTTGAAAGCAAATGGTGTAATCCTAAACAACTGTAATGTATCACTTTGGAATATACCTTAATTAGAATGATATATCAAACAAGAGAAATTTTAGAATAAATTCATCCCGCGTAATATATTATCTAGCAAATTTTGTGAGACTAAGATATATACCTGAATGTTTACTAAGTAATTCATTTGAATTTTTGACCAATGCTATATTTATACACCTATTTTCTTTTTCATGCCTATTGTTATATGTTTGTTATATATATATGTATATAAATATACTAGCCAACCCGTGACCAGTTGGGTCCCCCACTATTCAGAAGTTATGAAGAATTCAAGCTAATTTCAATCTTGCGCCGAAATGAAGGTTTATTTTGAGATCATTTACTTAAATATTTCAAACCATTCATGTTATTCATAATTCAAGAAAAGATATTTGATTGTTAATCGGGAGTAAAAGTAAAGACCATTTCATTTTTCAAAAAAGTGAAGTCAGAGTTTTCAGGTATTGTGATGAATTATTTCATTATGTTGTGGTCTTTCGTCTTAAGCCTTCTATAAATAAGAAACAGTACCACTTTATTTTGTCTTCG
>NW_013665700.1:0-17148 GCF_000517525.1 Limulus polyphemus | reverse complement strand
ACTTAGCACTATTCGAAGAAAACTTTTTTTGGAACTACTGAATTGACAGCAAGTTGATCTGAGTGTCTCCCGCCATAACGCTTTCTATGTGCAAAACGTGCTTATGTTTGTATGTTTATTACAAAAAACTTTATTACAAAAAATGGTACAATAATAATTAATTGTCAATTTCGTCATTAAATACTACACCAAATACAAAATAAATAGCAGCATTAAACTTCTTGTAAAAAACTGTTTATTATGAAGTTATTTTAAAATTTGTAAGCTTAACCGTTTGATTTCCTATAGCGAACAAAATAAACAAACTTCCTCTTTTATATATATAGATAGATAGATTCTTCAAGATCTTGTTTTTGTCATCTTACGCCTTTTAATGAAGATGGGAACATTGACAGGGAAATAATATAATAGCTAATGCTCGGCGAGAGGTTTTCGTTTATAAAATTTTGTTGTTGTTCTCGACCTTTCTTTTTATTTTATTACCTCGTCTCCATAGTTAATATTTGCAAATAATCAATAATATTATAGGTCCATTTTATTGTTGTTCTTTCTACGCGCCGTTATAACACACTTTCATCTCATCATTTAATTTCTTTTGTGCATATATTGTTCTATAGACGATATTTTAAAGTGATTCATTAGGTGGAATACGAATAGATAGATAAACCGATATGTACCGCCATCTAGTGTACATTAATTCATCTATAAATTTTCATAAAAGTGACCCGAAAAACCGGGCTAACTCGGTAACCCGTAGCCCGATTTTAACGAAACTTATTTTGTTCTGTTTTTTAAATTTTCATAAAAGTGCCCTGAAAAACCGGGCTAACTCGGTAACCCGTGGCCCGATTTTAACGAAACTTGTTTTATTCTGTTTCTATTCTCATTTCATTACAAATATGGCGTTATTGTGTGCCGTTTTTGCTGTATTTAATTAGTGGCCCGAAAAACGGGGCTAACTCGGTAACCCGTGGCCCGATTTTAACGACACTTGTTTTATTCTGTTTCTATTCTCATTTCTATTGTCATTTCATTACAAATATGCCGCTATTGTGCGCCGTTTTTTACTGTATTTTATTACAGACAAGCAAACAAACAATCTCAGAGTTTTAGTAGAATATAGATAACCAAAACACAGTACTTGAACTTTTCCGTTTTTTTCTCTTCTTTATTATTTTCAACCGGTTTCGTGAATTCAATGCCACTCTTCGGGATGTAATTTCAAGCTATTACGTTACAGAATTTGTTCAAAGTTTTTTTTTCATTTTTTGAGCCTTGAACTAAAGATAATTTTTATAGATATTTATTATTACAATTAATTTCTTGCATATGATACACTACCTTCTTAGAAAATAAAAATATGAGTTCAACATGATTTTTCGAAGTATTTTGTACACATAAATAAGCCAGCAAATTCATATTTCAAATTTGCTTAATTGCTCTGATAAATTAGTGCAAATACGAGGTCTTGAAACTAATTAGGCCCTACACTTGTAAATAGATTCAATATCATAAAATAAAGAATGAGACCCTCTGTATTTTTCGTTTGAGGCATCTCCATGTAAGCTTGAATAAAGTAAACGCTTACAACAGATATTCTCATCTTTCATAGCTATATATTTTATATGGGTTTGTGTGACAGCACGTTCGTGTATATGTGTGTGTGTGTGCGCGCGCGTGTGTCTTCCAATTTCTGATAAGATGTAAACCTATGATGTCTCTGGTGTAAATGAATAGATAGAACTTTAACTGGTGATTTAGGCGGTGTTTTCATAACGATACAAAAGTGAAACTGGACACCAACTGCCTCACGCAGACAATGAAACTTTATTAGAATGTTTTTAGTAAAGAAGGATAACAGGACAATGTTTCAGAAGAATTCAAGATTTTAAAAGGTTTTACAGTTAGTTATGAATAAGAGCAAAGAAAGAGGATTTACCACAGTCCAAAATAAAACATTTAAATGCTTTAAAATGACTATTCACGTGAAATTAACAGGGAATGTGTCATACACGAAATTTTTGCATAAAACTAAAAACCTTTATTTGCACATATTGCGTAAAATTATCGCCTAAACTTAAAAATTTATTCATGAAAAATAGTCATTGACGGTTTTTTAAGCCTTCCAAATACTACCAAAAGAATATTTTTACGATATATTTCTTATTTTTTTGTATAAAAGCAGAAGTAATGACGATATCTGACACAAGGATTTGCAACAAGTTATTAATAATATAACATTTTTCATTGTACCAAATATCGCTGTTTCTTTTAATTCTCTAGATAAAATAATACCTTATAACAAACTAAATACATGTCTGTTTTACTTGTTGAAAATATCTGTGGTATTCGTCGATTGTCATTGAAACTTTGTGCTAGCAACATTTCTTATTCTTTGTTTGTTTGTTTTTCAATTTCATTTGCAACAAGTTCGGTACTATTAAAGACGCTCCAATCAAAACTGTAGATAATGTTGTATACTTGTATTTTTAAAGAAATATATTTAGTTTCATGGGTATTCGAATGAAATCATATAATCAAAACCGTGAAAGTATATAACGGTTATTATTAGTAGTACATACTGGGAATTGCTAATAGTACTGTCTGTTGTATCTTGTATGTCCATGTAACTACTTTGCAGGGTGTAGATGGATCTTCACCAAATTTGGTATGGAGATTCGTTGGATCCATGTGGAGATACATACAAATTTTCAGTTTCACATTTTGGGTTTTACAGTTTTTATGGGCGTTTTATTTTACAATTACATATAAGGGAAGCGAATTTTCTTGTCCTGAGATAACCTTTCATTAACTTTGGTGCTTTTATTTGCTATACTAATTTGTAGAACATGAAGTATCAATTATAGAATATTTGCCCTACTGACTCTGTCACAGAATTAAAGAAAGTTATAAACGTTTTCGATGGCTTTCTTTGTGTTTAATTGAAAAGTTTAAATGAAGCAAGTAATTTGTTCATTTATGTTCACAATACTGTGTTTAATAGAAAAAATAAGACTTTCTGTTGCTTTTAAGTGTTAGGTCCATAATATAAATTCTCTGGCATTTTGATGAGCCAGGTGTGAGAAACAAAAATTGAAATCCTTATTTTCAATTTCTTGTCATAAGTCTAACAGCCCGTTGAATATTATAGTTCTATGCAGTTATTTATTAATTTCCCCAAAAGAGGGCTGAAGGCCGCCTAGAGAGATCAGCTGTTTTAACCACTCGCACGACTATAGAGTAATATGTTGTCTGTCAATCAGTGAATTGACACTAAAATGACGTCACATAAGGGAGACTTAACGTTGCAATTTGTACTATCGTGACGTCAGTAAAACGTACGCATTCTATGAATCACGAGAAGAATCGTTCTCTCATACAGAGCATATGAACATCAAAAGCAAAAAATAAAATATTTGTTACTCTTAATTTTGGTTTTATTTATTCTTGAAACTGAAAACTTTCGGGGACCCTGCAGAAGAACACGTAGTCTACACATTATCATTTTTAGTCTTAATGAACTTTGCAAAAGATACAGTCTACTCTAGTTTTTGTACATTGTATCTCATTATATAATATTATTGTGATATATCCATATACTGAAATCTAGATAAGTCCACTAAACTGAAAAAATAAACTTTTTATCTTACCGTAGATTTTTTGTTAAGTGAACTCTGTTTGTTGCTTAAGACTTACTTGTTTTTCAAGGGTCTCAAGTTATAAACTACTAAACGTACCAAATATGATTAAGCACATGCTATTTGAATATCAAGTATAAACAAGTAACACAAGTCTATATTCCTTGTGAAATATGTATCTCATTTTCAAAGTCAGCTTTTTCTTAATATGTACAGCTAATATATAAGCTATTAATTTTTAAACTTAACGTATGCATGAAACTTAGTTCAGCCTGATTTAACTTGCATGCGTAAAATAGAGCTGGCTTTGGATTCTCCAAAAATCAACATTTTTCACGAACGTTGGAGATGAAAAAATATTTAAAGGCTATCATCTTAGTGAAATAATGATTATTGGACAGTATTAAAGTACCAGAATTAGATATGATAATAAAACATAATAATTATTGAACAGTATTAAAGGATCTTAACGAGATATAATAATAATAAAACATACTGATTATTGGACAGTATTAAAGTACCAGAATTAGTTATAATAATAAAACATAATGATTATTGGACAGTCTTAAAGTAGCTTAATGAGATATAATAATAAAACATAATAATTATTGGACAGTACTAAAGTAGCTTAATGAGATAAAACCCTATAATAAAGAACCATCCTAGTTCTGTTTACTTGCAAAAAAATTAATGAACTTTCAAATAAGGAAACAGCGAGGATTTTATTTAGGTTTTAAGTTTTCTAGTGCTATTTGTTGTTTCTTGTTTCATATTATGAGAAAGTTAAAACCACGAATTAGAGACTAACGCTGCTACTTTGATAGGCGGTTCAAAATCAACTTTTCTTCGTCTTCCAACACCTGAGACACAGACAGCATTCACGGTTTTTCCATACAATATCAAAAAATATGAGGCTAAAAGGCAGCAGGTCCAACAAAACCAAAGTGGCTGAAGAAAGATCTCATGAAAAGGCTTTAAAACTGTTATTTTACTTGTAAATGCCATTTTAGTTGCGTAATATACTGTAAAGTTTCCTTTTGAAGACTTGCGATGCATAGTCCTCGCATAACTGTTTTTACTTCTTTCGAAAACTTCACTAAACCTAGAGGGAAATGTACTGTATAACTTCCCTATTTTTCTTCGTTAGTTTTTACTGCATACTTTGGTTGAAACAAACGCTTCTACGCTTTTAAACTGCTTTTAAGTAGTTTCAACGTAGTTTATAAACTAGCAAAGAAGACTATACAGACGAGGTAAGAATGGCATAGAGCTTAAGAACATTTTAGTATTTATGAAAGCCAATAAGATGTATGCTATATAAGCAGTGTCGTGATACAAATGATGTTCTAGTGGACTGTTATCTCTGAATTACTACATGTATTATATATATAGCCTCTCTCTCTCTGCCACGCTTTGATAAAATGTGTTCATTTATTACAAGCAACAAAAGCTAGATATTTGAAACTGTAGAACATGCGTGTCCTACTTATTTTATTTAATCAAGGCTCATATCTTACGGTGCATCGCTCTTACTTTAAAAATATCATGAAGTAAAAGCTCTACCTCGTTGAAAACGTTTAGAAATATGACAACGAGTAAAACAGTTTCATTTGGATGTACGGAACCAGTTTTATTCAATTGATTATATATATATAGACCCAACCTAAAAAAATAGAATCTAATTTTTAAAAGGAAAAAAAAAGAAAAACTATTCTGTTTGTAATATTTTTTGGTTGAAAAATATTACATCTCATTTCCTTCAAGATCTATATTCAGAAAATGTTATTTACATTCTCACGTATATCTCATTGCGGCGAACTCGAGACTGAACAAAATGTAAAGCGGAATTTTATATTAATGATGTCAGTTTTATCATTGAAGTATGCTTATTATTGCTATTTTTCTTAAAAGCACTGTTGTATATATATATATATAGTTGTTAATTACACGCTTTTAAATGTTATATACGGCAACGATGAATAAGTAGGAACAATAATGTTACATTTGTGAATGTTGTTTGTGCTATAAAACTTTTGTAGCTTGATATTTGAGTGTAACGAAATATAGAAAATTTCCCTACTCATGAAAACAGACTTAAGTATGATCGGTGCAATTTAATAGTATATTGAACGCTTAAAGACTGAACGAAGATTATTTGTTAGTTTTAGAGCAAAGCCACATTTGACTATCTGCTGTGTCTACCGTGGGGAATCGAACCCCAGATTTTAGCGTTGTAAGTCCTTAAACTTACCGCTGTCTTACCGGGAGGGGAGGGGGACATCGAACAGAGAAATTCGGGTTAACATAACTATTACAAGAAAATTTTTAATATATATATTTATTTAGGTACATATTTCTAATTACTTTTTTACATTACTTACAACTTCTGGGGCATATTATATGAAAAGAAATATATAGTTTTTGATAGTCTGTTTTAATACATCTCTGAATGTAAAAACAAAAAAGAGGTAAAGCTTAAATTCTATGTAATTTCACTTGGTTTCTAGGATCTAATTTTGTTTTTCCATTTGAAGTTTCTAGCATATTTAGGATCTCAGCGGTACGTCTGCAGACTTACAACGCTAGATACCGAGTTTTGATACCTGTGGTTGGCAGAGCACACATGCCCCATTGTATAGCTTTGTGCTTAATTACAAACAAACAAACACTATCGAGTCTTCTTTCTGATCTGGAACTTCCTTGATGTCATATCGAGGGTTCACGATGAGCGAGTTAATTTCGAGTTGGTGTGGGTAAAGTTAATAGGGAGCTAGCTAGCTCAGTGGTCTTCACTGATCACACGCCGATTTTTTCTACCGATGACGTTAGGTAATGTTTTCTTAAAAGTACTAAAGTCCTAAGTGAATCCACTGAAGTTAAATTGTTTGTAATGTTCGAAATTTATAAATGCTCCTGAAGTTTTCCGATTAATAATCGTTATAACAATCACAGTTATAGCTTCCGAAGTTTATAGTATACCAACTATTGCAAACCAATAATAGATACTGTTTTTTGGCGCGGCACGTTGGTTATACTTATAGGCGTATAGAGAGCTTCTCGAAATTTCAGCTTACCCAACAACACTCACGCTACACTAGCGTTTAAGCACATACATCTATTGTTGATTCTTACACTCGAGAATTTTCTACAACTTTAGAGAATAGGCGGGAATTTCGCAATACAGATTTAACAGTGTAAGTGATGTACACTTCTAAATATAAATTTAATTTAAACAAATATCGATATTAAATTTGATATATAATAGTAAATCCGTCACACTTAAATATCAACTTATCGGGATATTTTATGCCTTTTATGCATCTCCTTTGTAGTTGACCTTTTGTTAATGGTGTTTTTCAATAAACATCTTATTGTCCTTCAATTTATAAATTCACTTACTCTACAAACTATGTTACACTTAGTTTATATTCAGATACTAAAAAAAAATGATTTTGCTGCTGAAAGATGCAAGAAATTATTGTTGAGAGTTTATAACATTATTAAATATTTATATTCTTAAATACATCATTTAAAGTATGTATTACTTTAAAGAGTCTAAAATAAAGCTTCTACGAATGGTTTAAGATTTTCCTTAAAACATAAAATGTTTTAGCTTTCTCACCTTACTTTACACGTTTATTGTGTTAAAGTTATGTTTCATTATCTCGATCAAGTCTGTCTTGTATACCATTAATAAAGGAGTACAACAACAACAATCAACATTTTGAGAAGTTTATAGTTGTTTCCTCAACAATAACTGATAGTTGACTTATTCCCATTATTTAATTGCTTAACTTCAGTGTTTCTGCTGTGTTCGAGTTAGAATAGTAACTGTCATAATAAATATTTTAAATCTAGTTTCAATAGGTGGTACTTATGTTCTTGAGCAGCCTTAGCGAGTGAAAAGGCTTCATATTTTCATTTTATAGAATTTATATATAGGTCTGTACCATAGTACATGGAAGACATCTCCAAACTAAAAAAACACTGTATAGAATAATGAGGTTGAAATCTGTTGCTTAATGGAATACTGCTCAATTCAATCAAATCCACTACTTCTAGTCACAATATTACTGTTTGTAACTTTCTAAAAGCTACTGTATCCCTTGCACGTAAAAACCTTAAGTTCCTCTTGAAATCCTGCAGCTATTTCCAATAGTTTACACTCCTCTTATCTATCATCTCTACTCTAGGATAGCCTCCAATTTCCTCCTCCAATCTGTAAACTCTACAAACAAGTTGCACATATTCACCCGAGTTCCCAAATAAAACCCATTTCTTACGCCCGTCGCACCTTACAAATGTGCGCACATAACACCTGCACAACTCTTAACAATTGTATGCTTGGAATAAATAAGTAACACTGAATGCAAATAACCTATTCACAACAGTGTTAAGCTTAACGTTCGACAATATATTTATTACACTATTTTATCACTACTTTATCTTCACACTAAAGTAATTAAGTTTATCACTTTTTTGCGCCCTATTATTAAGTCTACAAAACTAGAAGTACTTTGTTCATATATATCACCTGATGTAAAACTTATATTGGCATTCATTTCACGATAAATATGTATAAACTCAAGCTGTACTTCATCGTATACCAAAGTATTGGGAATAACAAAAATTTTACTGTTTCGGTTTGACATTTACTGTTTTCATTTACCCGGTGGGACAGCGGTAAGTTACGAATTTACGATGCTAAAATCCGAAGTTCGATTCCCTGCGGTGGACACAGCAGAGAACCCAGACTGGCTTTGCTCTAACAAACAAACTTATTTCATACATTAAAATATATTCTTGTTATTACTATCTGGTATATGGATCTATAACAGAATGAATGCCGACTAAATGTGTGGCAAGGTTTATTAACTGAAAAATGTATCAGGAAACTTCACTTGCTAGAATTATTATTAGTACCAGTGTTAGTACTGACACAGATTTATTGTTTGTTACGAATTTCGCGCAAAGCTACACAAGGGCTATCTGCGCTAGCCGTCCCTAATTTAGCAGTGTAAGACTAGAGGGAAGGCAGTTAGTCATCCCCACCCACCTCCAACTCTTCTTGAGATACTCTTTTACCAACGAATAGTGGGATTGACAGTCATATTACAACGCCCTCAAGGCTGAAAGGGTGTGACGGGGATTCGAACCCGCTACCTGCAGATTGCGAGTCGAGCGCCATAACTACCTGGCCATGCCGGGCCGACAGATGTATGAAACTTTATTTACTCAAATATGTTTTTTTTTTGTTTCTGTGCTTTTACAATTAATTGAATAATTATGACGTTTTACCATAGAAAATTAGGGCAAAATTTTAAGTTCTGAGGTATTTTTAATTGATAGGCCACGAAAGTGCTAAACTACGTTCTACGTCAAACATTTACTTTAACTTTGAAACACGAGAAAATATGATATTTTTTATGATGTAAATAATGTTTTATGCATATTTCTATCCACTTTAATGTTATGAAAAATAAATCTAACGTATATGTGTGTACGTGTGTGTTTTAGAATGCTTGCAGGTGCATTATTAAGCTGTTTCAGCATGATGACACTGTTCGATGCTACATTTTTCAATGTACTACTAAAGAAGTAGCCAAATACTTATTTAACAAAAGACATTTACTATTTTTTTATTAAATCATGCATGAAGACGCTAAAATTTTCTATGGGTTATAATATTTTATTTAAATCCCTTACTTAAGTTAAGCTAGCCTCTCCTTGAGGAGTAAGAGTATCAAATGAAATATGTTCCTTTCAGCACAGAATTTGCATGTAAGTAAACATGCGGGTTATTTTTTGTTGTTTGTTTGTTTTTGAATTTCGCGCAAAGCTACACGAGGGCTATCTGCGCTAGCCATCCCTAATTTAGCAGTGTAAGACTAGAGGGAAGGCAGCTAGTCATCACCACCCACCACCAACTCTCGGGCTACTTTTCTACCAACGAATAGTGGGATTGACCGTCACATTGTAACGCCCCTACGGCTGAAAGGGCGAGCATGTTTGGTGTGACGGGGATTCGAACCCGCGACCTGCAGATTGCGAGTCGAGCTCACTGATCACCTGGCCATGCCGGGCTTCTTTTTTTTTTTCTTTTTC
This sequence comes from Limulus polyphemus, assembly GCF_000517525.1. Classification (NCBI taxonomy): domain Eukaryota; kingdom Metazoa; phylum Arthropoda; class Merostomata; order Xiphosura; family Limulidae; genus Limulus; species Limulus polyphemus. The sequence continues at coordinate 7,405 of NW_013665700.1, read as the reverse complement.
TTGTTGTTTTCCTCTTTTTTTAAAGAGTATTTAGAGAGAGAGGTTTAAACCTAGGGCTAGAATAAAAGCAAGTAGAATTTTTTTATCCGTGAAGTTCAAGAAAGAACATAGCTAAGAAGTTCAGATGTTTTATTGGCCAATTTTATGGATGGCTTACTTCTATTTATTTCAATAAAAAATGGCGCTACTGCTTTCATTTATGTTCAGCTCTTCATCATTCAGCAAACTCTCCAACAAATATATTTATTTCGATCAGCTTCAGGAGTTGTAGAGGTTCACTAATTTAGCAGTGTAAGACTAGAGGGAAGGCAGATAGTCATCACCACCCACCGCCAACTCTTGGGCTACTATTTTACCAACGAATAGTTGGATTGACCGTCACATTATAACGCTCCCACGGCTGAAAGGGCGAGCGTGTTTGGTGTGACGGGGATTCGAACCCGCGACCCGCAGATTGCGAGTCGAGCGCACTGATCACCTGGCCATGCCGGGCCATGTTAAATGTAATAGTGGGATTGACCGTCACATTATAACGCTCCCACGGCTGAAAGAGCGAGCGTGTTTGGTGTGACGGGGATTCGAACCCGCGACCCGCAGATTGCGAGTCGAGCGCACTGATCACCTGGCCATGTTAAATGTAATGAAGCCTCATTCGTTTTCAAAATGAGATTTGATAGTTTTTGTGTCTGTTAAAAATGTCACTTTCTAAAGATAACATTATCTCGCGTTGAAACCTTTAGCATATTTGTATTTTTATTTAAGAGAGTAGAGAGATGAATGTATTGTAGATATGCTTTCAATCCCTAATAATCGACACAGTAAATTTAAACGAGTGTTTTTGATCAAATAACGAAAAAAGACTGAGTTACTATACCATAAATAATATTAATAGAAAGTTCAATCTCTAAATTTTGATCATACACTAGCTGGCCAATTTAATTACCAAGACCTTCTATGAACCAATCAACTACCTTGTTTGTTTGTTTGTTTGGAATTAAGCCCAAAGCTACACATGGGCTATCTGTACTCTGCCCACCACGGGTATCGAAACCCGGTTTCTAGCGTTATAAGTCCGCAGACATACCGCTGTGCCACTGGGGGGCTTTACAAATGCAAATAAATGGAGTGATCTACACCTGTGTTTATGAGGATCCCTAATTAAGCGGTCAATAAGTGTATAACCTAATTTGGTACAATAAAAATACTTCATGTGAAACTAATTAGTTCTTTAAAATTTATATAGACAATACATTTGGTTGTTAAACATTTCAGTTTAATGAAAAGGAAATAATGAACAAAAAATCTAACAACTTATAAACTTATAAATGTAACTTTTTATATACAAGTTAATAGTTCTCACATCTAAGCGATATACCAGTTCTGAAAGAATATACTGTCAAACCAACTAATGTAAACTGCCCGTGTTTTATAGGCAGTTATCCGACATATACGCATAGGTAAGGCATAAGAGCTCCTGGAATTGACAAAGAAAAGTCAGATCCGAGCGTTGACCATCCTATGTCAATCCGCTAAGGGGGGGGGGGGGTGTCCTAAAGGTAAATGTTAGGTTTTATGACAATTTGTCTCGCAATTAGCCAGTTATAAGCAGGCACAACGCGTAAAGAGAGACATAGGAATATCAAATCCGAACTCCGATTCCCCCTATATTTTTTCCAGGGCTGCTATGAGTACATTCCAGGTTTGGTGACAATCGATCCAGCGTTTCGGGAACTAATAGCGGAGACAAATATATTTTTGCTAAATAATTATTTAGTTACAACTATGAATGAGCCATTTGCAGGCTACATAATAAATCTAATATCGTATTTTAATTAGAGCTGATGAATCTTTTAACTCTAAAAAAAAAATCATGTTGCTCACTTTTTCTCATCCTTTTTTTTTAATACACAACTAAAATGTCGTGCACAAGGCGTTATTTTACCCCAACAAGATTGAGAATGATGATGGGTGTGGTCTAGGAATACCCTTTACAAGCAATCACTACTCAATCAATCTTCGCGAGTGACATGCGCAGTCTAGTTCGTAGAAAACAATATTCAACAAGCATAATGGAATGCATAATTGTACTTGTAAGCAAGTTACTGTTGTTTCCACCATTTACACATAGCTAATATATTTTCTTCAAACATCTATCTTAAACACATACAGAAAACTTTCTACAAAACGTGCTGCCGTTATTCCAGTATATATATATATATATGTTAAGAAACCTCTACTTGTGTCAGTCTTCTAGACACGGTTTACATAGAGATGATGTAACCTCAACTTGTGTGCGTTCTTTTCAGCACAGTCTACATATAGATGATGTAAACTCTACTCGTGTCCTTTCTTATCTGGAATATTTACATGTTGGTGATAAAACCTCTACTCGTGCCTGTTATTATATCAGCCCAGTTTACATTTAGATAATGAAACCTCTACTTGTGTCCGTTCTTATCAGCCCAGTTTACATATAGGTAATGAAATCTTTACTTATGTTCGTTCTTATCAATAGTTTTTATTGATGTCTGTTACTAAGCAGTACACTTGATATTTACCAGTGATATAAACTTTACTTGAAACGTGCTCTGAATAGCACATTCTACATACATGTATTATGAATTATTTTCTCGTGTTTCTTCCTATGAGCACAATTTACGCTATATATGATGTATGTTCATAATAGTCGGCTCTCTATGCTCAGCCGTTAGCTTGAAGGCTTATAGCCCTAAGTTTGTAGGTTCGATCTCTGAGGAAATATCCTATTGTGCTCTTAAAACAAACAAATCGTATTAGCATGATTCACAGATACGTGTGACAAAGACTTTATTGGTGCTTATTCTCATCACCATGGCTTCTAAATGCATATATTAATGCATGTGTTTGTGAAATGAAATCTTTATTTATGTCTCCTTTTATTAGCCCAGTTTTAATACGCATGTGTTGAGATATGTATTTAGATTTATTCTTATCAGCACAGTTTACACAAATTTATCTACGTTGAAACCTTTATTTTCATCTGTGCGTATCATAATAGTTTACAAATATGTATATATTTGTATATGTATATATATATATATATATGGGTTAAGACCTTTACTTTTATCTGTGCTTATCAGAACAGTTTACTCATATATATCTGTGACGCAACATTATTTGCATGTGTTATATCAGCACATTTTACGCAAGAATGTGTTAAAACCTTTATTTTTATGTGTTCTTATCATTACAGTTTACACTAACGTCATAGCTTGAGTGTTTACCAGCGCTAATTACGATTTACCGATTATTATTTAAGAACTATATAACCATTTTTGGAATATTTTTTATTCAAAGTTGCGTGTTTTAGTAACTATTTATGTTTGAAACCAAACATCTATCCTGATGTGAGGTTTGTGTTTAAGAATTAATTAGTCGTGGATATAATTATATAATGAATTACTGTTTAATAACGTTCTGAAAACTTGAAAAGCAATGAACCATTTGTATTACACAACAATAACAATAATCAACATAAAAATAATGAATGAATCTACGTTTCAAATGGACAGCAACTGCCTGTTGTAGAAACCTACGAATGTAGAGGACGACGTTTCGAAAGTCTTCCGCCTTTCGTCTTCAGGTCCAAAGACGTCCTCTTCTCAAAATTAGTGAAACGATTACTGAGACTGGCTGTATTTGAAACGCATAAGCTCGTTACATTATCTATCCAAATGGTTCCCCGACTTGGTAATCAGTTTTTTTTTAAGTATTATATATATATAGGGAGAGGAGGCATGATTTTTCAGTTAATTTATATTGACCAAAAAGTATGTAAGCATATTTATATGAACGACATTTTACTTGGGTTGTTTTACTAATTTTCGAAAATATTTAAAAGTTTGAAGAAACTTTTGTAGCTCGCCAACTAATGTGGTTCTTCAGCTAATTTTAAGATTTGGAATTTAGAGCTAGAATATTTCTGAAAAGGGTCATAATTGTTATTCTGATGGTAATATTCAATCTTTTCAGTTGTGCGGTTTTTCATTCTACGATAATCGGGAAAGTCAAACTGTTTCGGTAAAAACAAAAAACAAGAAAAAAAGCCTCAGTTTTTATTTTCGTTTTCAAAGGATTAACAATCATTGATAATTAACGATTTCACACCCTTATGTTTTCATAAGTTATGCTGGTAAATTAAAAGGATCCGCAAGATCTTATGCAGTTGAAAGGCACGAAATCGTGTTTCTTCTCTCGTTACGTTTGACGTGAACGTGCGTGAGAAGGGCGTTAGAAAGTCAAATAAATTGTTTATAAAACTTGTACGTGACTATCGTATAACATGTAATTTATGTCTTCTCCTATTCTATGTTCCAAGATAGAGACATCTCGTATAGAACAGTTCGGTGATTTTTAAAGCAGAAAAATGCTTACCCATTTAAATATGTATATATTTAAAAGAAAATAAATGTATGTTCTTACTTGAACGTATTCAAGTACATCATGAGTTGCAGTAATGTACAGAAATTGTAAATATGTATAGACATGAAGATTCCGGATTTTCAAATTTAGAAACTTTTTCATCTAACAAGATTATGTAATTAAAAAAAAATTATAACTAATAACTTAAAATAGCAACGTTTTACCTATATTAACACAGATATTTAGCAAATGGAGAAAGTCATATGATACTCCACACGTGCGCAAAACTTTTAAACAAATATTAAGAAGTCCTGAATATTCATTTAACCAAGGTTCTAATTTGAATAAATATTTATTATTTTATTCTCCTTTTATTTATATCTGTCTCTATACTAAGAATAGTTAAATTTTTTACTGGAGAAGTTGTGAAAAGTTTTACTTATAAATTGAAAAACATGAAGAGGTGGTCACGTTTGTTCCTTTATCATAATATTTAGTTATCTTTCAATTTTCACTGTGTACAATTCTTCACATGCAATTTTATAGATAAAGCCAGGATTTATAAATTTAGACTATATTTTTAGAAATAATCGAAGACAGTTTTTGTCTTGGTTTAGTAATGAATTTAACCTCTATGTTAATGTTAAAATGTTTCATGGTTTTACAGCACGCGTTTTAATATCACTGGTTATTCCTGAAACATACGGTAAACAGCAAAAAAAATGAGGTCTCATTACAGTTTAAAGAAGGATTATTAGAATCTAAGATCTTTTCAATCATTCTGTCCACAGATGTTAATTTAACGCTACAAGTCTCTTTTTTTTCAGTTTCCAAAAGGAAACTTTCTTAGCTATTACAAGTTTACTTGAAAGAGTTTTTATAATAGTCAGTTTCATGTGTTGAATCCCAAGCTATATAAATGTCAGAATGTGTAAGTTTCCAATAAACTGATGTATGGAAACCTTTCTTCTGATTTAACGATAGAAACGTTTAAAATCGACGCAACCAAGTCTCATAAAGAGAGAATGATTTGGATTATCAGATTGTGATAATCATCAATGAATACTGTGAGATAATCCTGTACGAGCAAATCTTGTTGACTGGATTTAATCTTTAGATACACTACTTATACAATTAACAATTTGGCATTTGAGATATACTCTTTATTGAATTTATCACGTATATAACTAAATGTAAGCTGTATTCTAGATATTTTATTGACCGTAAACTACCTAATGTTAAAACAACTTTTCTATCATTATATATAAACAATTCCACCATATTTACTAACGTATTTATATAGTTTAAATCCTATCCTTTGGTGGCCACAATGAGAATTGTTTCAATATTTATGTAATAAATTTAAATTCATAATAAATTGTTGTATTGCGTGGTTTAAGTCACATCCAAATTGACTGCTGTCTTGTTTGCTTGTATTTCTAGTTTACTTAGCACTAGAACACATTACTTTAGTCTTTATGGAATCTGAGATATCAGTCTACTTTTAATGTGTTTTGTAAGTTGTTGTTATATTTTGGTTACAATGTTTGAAATTATGTTTACTATTATTTTTATTGACAGTTACACTTGGGAATAACTTTATTATTTTAAGCTTGTCGAGCCTCATGAGATATTATTGGGTTTATGACCGAAAATATTGTTAGCAGTAAGAATACCCATAAAATTATGTAGTTAGTGAATTTGTTATATAAAACTGACTTCACTAATTCATAAGGTACTTTTTAGTTTGAGTAATATCGATTAGAAGTTATTAATAACAGACATTCTCTTATACTTCTCTCATACAACCTCCAGCTCAGTTTTCGCGTCTGTAGCATTTTGATAACTGAAAAAGTATCAAAGTATATTTCATGAGTCGTAATTGTGAAAGTTCAACTTATAATGTGTTTTTGGGCTTTATATAAATTGTAATACATATTTTACCGAAACTTTAAAAGAGACTGGATTAAGCTAACCTCTGTTCGAATTAACATAAATTCCTACTTGATTAATTAACATGTTGAAACAGACTCGCGTATATCACAAAATCGGCTATATTAGTGTCATAGTAACAGCTTTAAAGTTTATCCTACAGTTGTTTTCTCTATTGTGTAACTTAATACTATTATATGACAGTGGGTAATTAAGAAGATGGTACCCATATTGAATCTAATCTCAGGAATAAACAATAGCGTAAAACATATTTTATACAATCAGCATTGTTACAGAAATAAGTTTCAATGATCTTCACAATGTTGGTCGTTATGACAAACGCCCCATGGTGTGCGTTCCTATAAACCTGTTGCCACACAATAACTGTTTTCGATGGTACCAAGAATACAAGAGTTAGTTAAACAATGTGTTTTAATGTGTTATTTACAAACGAATCATGCTCTACGCTGCAGCCAGAAACAGAACATGTACAAGTTTGGAGAGTGAGATCCTACCCCCTTTTCACAAAGGAAATGCCTGCTTATAGTGAGATGGCAGACTAGTCTGGACAGGGATCAGTTATATGGTAGCCACACTAACTTTTATGTGCAAAGAAATGGCGCTATAATACATGATGCATACTTATAACCATTTAGTACTGCCATCCGCAAGTGCGGTTTGCCAGAATTTTCTGCTTACAGATGATAACGTGCGTGTTGAAATGAGTATTAATTTCCCGGAAACAAAGTGTATCTAGTAACTGGACTGACCAACACGTTCAGCGGATATATGACTCGGCAGTGAACATAGAAACTGTAGAGGGGATCCTGCGAGCAACTACCAAGCCACAACAAACCATGGCAGAACCTACAGAGTCACCTGATTTCGAACCATCGGTATAAATGGGAAGAGAGGAATGGTTCGAAAGATGTTCAGCAAGAAAAAAAACAATACTTCCAATCGGGAGTATCCGCCTTCCCCAGATGACTCAAGGAAAGGTCACAGGATGGGATGGTAATAAGCCATGGTGGAATGAGCTGATCATTGGGGACAGCAATGTCATCCAATGCCA
>NW_013665699.1:1251492-1256003 GCF_000517525.1 Limulus polyphemus | reverse complement strand
TCTAAGTTATGAAAAATTATAAAAAAATACTTGGAAGTTCAGTTATCTCTCAATAGATGGAGAAAAAATTAAGAAAAAATACTTGGAAGTTTAATTATCTCTCAATAGATGGAGAAAAACAATAAGAAAAATACTTGGAAGTTCAGTTATCTCTCAATAGATGGAGAAAAAATTAAGAAAAAATACTTGGAAGTTTAATTATCTCTCAATAGATGGAGAAAAACAATAAGAAAAATACTTGGAAGTTCAGTTATCTCTCAATAGATGGAGAAAAAATTAAGAAAAAATACTTGGAAGTTTAATTATCTCTCACTAGATGAAAAAAATATTAAGAAAAATTAATAAATTAGAGAAAAAATGAAAAAAGAAATACTTGGAATTTCAGTTATCTCTCGATAGATGGAGAAAGAAATTAAGAAAAAGTACTTGAAGTTCAGTTATCTTCCAATAGATGGAGAAAACATTAAGAAAAAATACTTGGAAGTTTAATTATCTCTCAATAGATGGAGAAAAAATAAGAAAAATACTTGGAAGTTCAGTTATCTCTCAATAGATGGAGAAAGAAATTAAGAAAAAATACTTGAAGTTCAGTTATCTTTCAATAGATGGAGAAAAAATTAAGAAAAAATACTTGAAAGTTTACTTATCTCTCAATAGATGGAGAAAAAAATAAGAAAAATACTTGAAGTTCAGTTATCTTTCAATAGATGGAGAAAAAATACTTGGAAGTTTAATTATCTCTCAATAGATGGAGAAAAAGATTAAGAAAGAAATACTTGGATGTTCAGTTATCTCTCAATAGATGGAGAAAAAATACTTGGAAGCTCATTTATCTCTCAATAGATAGAGAAACACGCAATAAGGAAAAATACTTGGGTGTTCAGTTATCTCTCGATAGACAGAGAAAAATACTTGGAAGTTCAGTTATCTCTAAATAGATGGAGAAAAAATTAAGAAAAAATACTTGGAAGTTAAGTTATCAGTGGCGACTGCAGGAATGAACTCTCATTGCAGGTACTTACACAAAAAGCGCTCTGATATCCAAAGTTGCCGAATTTTTTATTTCACTGATTTTCCTAAAACTTATATTACTGTCAGCTGCAAAAATCAGATTGGACAAATTTGGATATTTTTACTTACACTTTAGTTTTTTTCTACATAGTAAGTTTATCTACAATCTATGATATTTCCATATAAATAATTATATTTTAGCTTATTTGTGGTACAGTGCAGGGTCGGGCCGGATGAACTGACCCTGCGTGCCGAATTCGGCCGCGGGCCGTAGTTTGGTGACCCCTGCCCTAAGAGATCATTCTCATTCTCTGATGGGTGACCCTACACTTTGAGAACTACTGGTCTATAGCTTGTTTCTTCTTAACTAGCCTCTAAAGTAGCTGTTCTTCGTTAATCTATTTAAAAATAATAATTGTTCCGATCAAGATGTTATAAAAAGGACTGGTCGTGGCCTAGTGTCTGACTTCCTGAACTGCGAATCTGAGGGCCTGTGGTTTGTAGCCCTTGCTGCAAATATTCCCTCAGCACTTTCGAGTCATAGGTGTACTATAGGACTGATCGTGGCCTAGTGTCTAACTTCCTGTATTGTGAATCTGAGGGCCTATGGTTTGTAGCCCTTGCTGCAAAAATACCCTCAGTACTTTAGGGGCCATAGGTGTACTATAAGAGTGAAGCTCAAATCATAACACATGAGTTGAAGGTGGTTGTTGACTAGCTGATTTCACTCTAATGTATCAATATATTATGTAAGTCTATCATTTTTTCTGTACATCTTGTACTTTTACACCATCTTTGATGATATGGAAATTTTCTTTTTCTATGCAGTTTTGCCATGAAAACACTAGTCCAGGAAACCGTCAGAGTTCTTTGGTTCAAGCATGACCTTGTGCCATTGTCTCTTTATCTTCTTTTTTTTTGTAGCAGATGTCATTTGCTTTACCTGCAAAAACATATCAATGTTCTTTCGTTGGTTGAGGAAACACTATCGATGTATCTCAGCAAATGCTACGAGAAAGCGATTGGTCACATTGTAATGCCATCGCAAGGCAAAGAAATCAAGGTTTAGTGCCAGCCCCAAAACCTTGTTTTAAGAGGAGTTCTATTTGGCTTTCATCGTCACTGATTCTGTCGAGATTCAACTCGAAAGAAGAAAAGCTGAAATTCTAGTAATTGATCCAGTAGAGCAATCGTCAACATGTGTACGTAGGTTCGTTTTTGTTTTGTCTGTAGTAAAAATTGTTTTTACTGTCCTTAAAACGCGTTCCCTCTGTTTATTTTTCAGATAACTTAAAGTTTCTTCAAGTTTTCAGACTCAGATAAATAAGTTTCCTATTTGTCTTTGCTCTTATTAATGTACCTAATGTAAAATCTTAGAGCAATCACTTTTTCTGAGGACACCACATGAGTTGAAAAATAAGGGGCAGATATGCTTAGATAGTTTTTTTGTGTAGCTTCGAGCGAGAACTCGAAAACAAACCCTTCATATAAAGTTCTCACATATTTGAACAACTGAAATTTTATGCTGAAGTTCTTTTTACTTTTACATTTACTGCCACCTAAAAAATACATAATTTGCAGAAAAAATATTTTTTTAAGTAGGTGAAGTTTTTGAGCGATAATTATCAAGTAAACATGACTGAGAGCGGGGCTTCTCCAGTGGCTCAGTGGTAAGTTTGAAGTTTTATAATTCTAATGCTCGATGCTCGTGGTGAGCACAGCACACACAAAATGTTTTATGCGCGAAGAATGGGTTTTCCACTAGTAGAATTTTAAAAAAGTACGTGTTATTAGGTTACATTATTTTATGATAAAGTTTGTTTGTTTAAATTAAGCACAAAGCTACACAATGAGCTATCTATGCTCTTCCCACCACGGGTATCGAAACCCGGTTTCAAGCGTTGTAATCTATGATAAAAAAAATTGAGAAATTTATTATAATAAACAACTTCAAATTAAAATTGTTCATTTATTATTAGTTTGAGAAAATTATAGATTAAGTATAGAACAACAACGACAACAAAAAAAAAACAGGAATTATTAAGTTACTTCCCTTTATAGACTATGAACATTTTTTTAACAAATAAAATTAATGCTTACATCGTTAGTCAATACGGTTATAGCAGCACCATCTTTTGACAATTTATAAAACTATTTGCAAACTAATTATAGTATTTTGGAGGCCCTGCATGGCCAGGTGGTTAGGGCACTCGACTCGTAATCTGAGGGTCGCGGGTTCGAATCCCCGTCACACCAAACATGCTCGCCCTTTCAGCCGTGGGGGCGTTATAATGTTACGGTCAATCCCACTATTCGTTGGTAAAAGAGTAGCCCAAGAGTTGGCGGTGGGTGGTCATGACTAGCTGCCTTCCCTCTAGTCTTACACTGCTAAATTAGGGACGGCTAGCGCAGATAGCCCTCGTGTAGCTTTGCGCGAAATTCAAAAACAAACGTATTTTGGCACTCGTGTATAAAGTTAAAATCATAAATAATATTCCACGGTAAACTGGTTGAATAATATTAACGTTGAATATTATTTATGATTTTATTTGCAAACTAGTTAGTGGGCAGAGAGGATTAGAAACACATAGTTTTGAATCTGGGTAAAAAATTGCTAAAACCCATTTAATTTATGTTGCACAAATTCATATTAAGATCTTTTTGGTAATAAACGTATAATAAAACCAACTATGGAGCAACTTTAGACTGATTTTTTTCCCTTTAAGAAAGTGTGCACAAATACGTATGTTCTAAACTTAATTACGCTTATAACAATTTAATTACGTTCTTAACATTAACAAACATAACATGTGTGGTGATATGTTTTAAACTGTCCATAGCATTGCGAACGTCGCTCTCAAATCTGCTTAAAAGCATTATTCACAAGTCAAATAAGTATTTATAAGAAATCTAGCATCCTGTGTGTTGTACACAGTTATCTTATTAGGTTTCTTTTCTAATTGGTTACCTATTATATAGAAGATGTAATAGAACTTAGCTAGACTAAATATTTGTTACCTCCATCATCGAAGGTGACGGAGGTTATGTTTTCACCCCTGTGTGTGTGTGTGTGTGTGTTCTTGTCAGCAAGATTTCTCGGAAACTGCTGAATGGATTTGGTATACATTTGATCTATGACCCAACTTAGAAATAATTAGTTTTTGCTCTATAACTCAGTCAAAAATTATCGTATTTTGATGAAACTTGGTAGACATATGTGGAATATTATTCCTTATTGTCCTGCCAAAAATCGTCTATGTCCGTTGATATGGACGGACATATGGACACATTTTCGTATTTTTTATGAGCCGAATATAATCAGCGCTCTGTGGCGGAAGTATGCGCTCTACTGCGTGCCCTCTGGTTTATTTTATTTTTGTAGGTTACAGTATGCTTTTGTTTTATTTTATAAAACAGTGATTCGAAATCACTGGAAGTAAATAAATCGTATACTCCAAATTATTTATGAATGTTTATTATACTGATCATTTTTAATAAGA
>NW_013665699.1:1231172-1250705 GCF_000517525.1 Limulus polyphemus | reverse complement strand
CCACAATCTAAAATTGACGAGATGATTCTCACGATGCCCCAAGAGATCAACGAACTCCACGAAGCGAAAGGAAGATCTACTATATATTAATTACCTTATAAATATATCAATTCATGTGAATATGACTGAAACTTTCATTTTTTCTGAAAAGGTGGTGTCTATTTACTTGTGACCACGCTGTGTACAAACAAAACTACCTATTTTTGTACCATATTTTAAACGCAAAAATTAGTTTTAAACACTTTAATGTCCACATTTTAATAATAATGCGATCTTTGAATGTCACAACATAATGTTTTAATTATTTATGAGACATCGAAATAATTTTATATACTTTTGGATTTTCTTTTTTTTTTAGATTTCGTAAGTTGTGTTATACCCCTCCCCAATGGCTCAGTGGTAAACTTGAAGGCTTATAACGCTAAAAACCGAGTTTCGATACCCGTAGTAGGCGCAGCACAGATACTCCATTGCGTTTTCCTCTCCTTGTTTTGAAGGTCTCGATTTATTGCCCCCCCCCCCCCAGTGACACAGCGGTATGTCTGCGAACTTATACCACTAGAACAGGGTTTCGATACCCGTGGTGGGCAGAGTACAAGATAGCCTTTTGTGTAGTTTTGTGTTTAATAACAAGAAACAACAATAACTCAGTTTATTTTATTTTTCTTCTATTACAGCATTATTAAAATCATAAAGTTCTTAGAAGTCCGTGAAATAAATTATGGATCAGTTAAATCTATTCTATTGACTGCTTTCAATCTCATAAAAAAGGGGAATGTATAGCTTTTCGTCAGTTATCTCTCTGAGTTGAATCAGAACAAATGGTTAGTGTTCTGGGCTGGATTTTGAAAGTTCAAGATTCATGCGGTGATGCTGCTGAACACGCTCTATACAGTTTGCCCTTGATTAATATTTATTTGTGAATAAGCCCTCGGATTATAGAGTTTATAATTTTCTACTTTCTACGCCGTACGCCCCACCCTAGTGGCACAGCGGTATGTCTGCGGACTTACAACGCTAGAATCCGGGTTTCGATACCCGTGGTGGGCAGAGCACAGATAGCCAATTGTGTAGCTTTGTGCTTAACTTCAAACAAAAAATGTTCGAGTTGAAAATTCTATACACCAATTAGGTTTTTATAATGGAAATCAGTGCTAGGATTTTTTATCATTATTATTTCTTGTTTTGCAAATCTAAAAATACGATGTTTTTCATCAGTGCCTTGCCTCTAAAAATTAAACTGCTCAGTTAAAATATACATGTGTTTTAGCTGTTAAAGTATTTTTACCGCAAGATTATACAGCTAATCTGTTCAAATTTAATAATACAGCGGGTAAAATTAAAACGTGGGGCTCGATTATAGTGTTAAAATAAAGCTTATCCATAACTTATAAAATAATGTGGCAGATAATATGTTGAATAAATTATTTATCAGGAAATCAACCATGGAAACGTGGGGGTGTTATAAGAGTAACGGTTAACTCCAAGTTTTCGATTACAGTAGTTCAAAAATTGGCGATATATGATGGCCAGCGCAAAAAGCCCTAGTGTAGCTTTGTGTGAATATCTGAAATAAACAAAAGCATTTGTTTTTAGTTAAATTTTACTGAACACAGTAAACCAATATTTACATAGGATTTAAAAGATATGTGGTATTGATGCATTTGTTTTCAGATTTAATTTTAGGATAGGGAAAGAAAACTGTAAGAAAATCTAAAAGAAATTATTCCTTGTTATTCAAGGACACTCACGTGTCAGACTAGATAGGGTCAAAGTGTAGATTTGATGCTATTGGAGAATATGCAGCGAGTGTGAATTTGTATATTGGGAACTTATATTAATTTTTAATTTGAATGTTGTAACACTAATTGTAGTTTGAGCTTTAAATATCTTAACAAAAGTGTAACATATAGTAAAACTTTAGAATTTGGTGTATAGAACATTAACATTTATCGACAATGAACATATTTTGTGTAGGCCTAAGACAAACTTTTTCGAGGAGACTAACTCAGGTGAAAAAACTGGAATAATATTAGGCCTAGTTTTTCATAAATAATCTCGTTTAATAGTAATACATATAAACATTATAATTATTTAAAAAATTTTTGTCAAACATCTACCTGAACCTGTTTGTGTGAAAGTAGCAATTAAGAATCAGTTAAGTCTTACTCTGTGGTTTTAGTTTTATAATGATATATGAATTTTCAGTTTTACGTAATATTATTTGGACATAAGTTCAGTGATTCATCAAGTCCTGTCCAAATAATCAAAACTAATTAATAATTATAAAGATTTATTTTGAAAAATAAAATGCTGTTTGAAATAAGCTCATATGAGGGAATTTTCCTCCACTGAATTAATATTACTAGTAGGACAGTGATATCCAATGTATTGCAATGAACAGAGTGAGTCTTATTATTTGAAAATTGAAGTAGTATTTTTAGAAGTGTTGGTTAGCAAAAATTAAAATGTGGATTTACAGGTTGTAGTATTCATTTAAAAATGACTTACAAGTAGGTTTTGCTTATGTTGCATTAGAAATTAAAATCATAACTTGCTTATAAACTTCAGGTTATTTACGCTTTGCTTTTCATGATCGAGATAATCAGTATAAATGTAAAAAGGTGGATGCATGCTATGGAAAGGAAGCATCTCAAAACATACCCTTTCTCAGAAGAACATTATCTTCTTTAGCCCTATAAATAGTTTAAATTATATTGTTTTATTTAGGTCTAACATCACATAAAGTAAGTCTAGGCCTGCTTAATGTTTCCTAGTGCAGTTGTCATGTATTTCTTGTGTGCTTGATTACTAAGTGCTTATCCTAAAGTTAGTGTTAAGAGTTAGATGCTTAAGACAGAATTTTAGCCCAACTGTAATTGTGTTATTTATCATAATATTGACCTTAAATGCATTACTTTGCAGATGTGGCACATAGGTACTGTAAGAACATAAACATGTTTTTAAAAAAACTGATTCATAAGTTCTGAAACATCGATTCTTTTTTGTTGTTGGCTGTTAGATTTTTTAGTATGAAATGGATAAACTAGATGTATGTGAATATTAGTAATCATATATGAATTATATGTATACACGTAAGAAGTTTAGATGCAAAATTCTGTATATCAAATTTTCCTGTTTAGAGAAAATCAGATATATTTTCTACAGCTTTTGCTAAAAAAAATGTTGTAGGATAAAAGGTGGGCTGTTTATTAAATAAAACCATTTGTTTACTTATTTAAAATTTTACAAAATTATTTTATTTTTAGACACAACACTATATACGTAAGCCTTTCTTATGTTGCATATCCATTAATACATTGCCATTGGCAGCTCAGTTTTGCCAGAAATGTTGTATACTGAGTTTTGTATCTAAATGTTTCACATATATTCATTCATGTATTTTATGGTTTTTAACATTTGGTCATTAGAATTTTACAGTGTAGCATGTAGAATATCCCACACAGGTAATGAAAGGATCATGGTTTGCAATAATGCTGCCACAAGCTTAATTGGGGCTTAATATATATATAAATATATATATATATATATGTAAAAAGTTTAGTTGTAATTTTCATTATGTTGTGTATTCTTTCTGTAGCTGGTAGTCAAATTTTACTGGATTCTTACTGCAGGCAAAAAGCATTGTAATAATATTGTTGCATTAAGTATGTTTGGGTATGAGACTGGGGGTTTGTGGATTCAAAAATATGTATTTGTTTATATAGTTTTGATTTGAGGTTTATAGGTAGACATTTTCAAGTATTTGTGCATGTTAGACTTCTGCAATTCAAAATTTTCAGGAACGTGTATGGCTCCTTATAAATCTGCCTTGAGTGTTTTTCTAGCAGGTAAAAATATATATATACTTGTCCAAAAGGCAAAGTATAATGGTAAAACTTCTTGTCCTGGGTACTGGATGATATGAATTCCACATCCTTGATGGATCAACCTGTTTCTTAAACTCGTGTAAAGCTGTAGCCTCTGCCATTCTATATGGCAATTTGTCCCCAAAATTTACAATTCTACTGGAAAAATAAAGCTACTTCAATTAAAGATGCTTGACCTTGATCTTTTCAAATATATTTTGTAAACATTTTTGAAATTTGTTTTAGCTCAGAGTAGCAGGATTATATCATTACATTAAAAGCACCATGACATCATCTTTAAGGTTTTTAGGCATAAGTGTTATTTATTGATGTTGTTCAGGTAGAACCCTTTATCCTTTTGATGTAATTCTTTTATAAAAAAAATTTAGTGGAGCAAATGTGCATTGCTTTTACATATATACCATTTTAGCATGCAAAAGAGAAACGTTTCTGTACTTTTTAACAATAATATGAATATAATTTTACACATACACATATTAATGTATCTTTAGATCCTGAAAAAGTAAAGAGTTCTTTGTTACTTTGTATAGAATATTTCGGCAGTTATCAGTCGATTCAACAGTTCCCTGGTCATAGCAGAACATAAAGATGAACAACTTGTTCCCATCACACTAAATGCCATTACAGCAGCCAAAAAGATTGGAGGAGATGTCACATGTCTGGTTGCAGGAAAAACTGTTGCTCCTGTAAGTAGTATTAATTAGTGTTATTTTTAGTTCCAGAATTTCATTTACATTTCAAATATCATTATTTAGCTACTACTTAGTGTTTATTTCAAATTCTTATTTAGTTTTACTTTCATTTAACTGAATTAAGAACTGAAGAAGTATTAGTTTTGGCATATCAGTGTCGTACCATTATATATAGAAGTGAGATCATGCCTTCAAAAAAACAACAACAAAACTAAGTTACAGATTTAACATTCTAAACACTTTCCTCCGTGTACTTTGTGTGACAATGTCACAATACTTTAAGTGAAGTCTACAGGGACTTCAGAAAATTGTGGTTCTTCAAAAAGACACTAGTTTTAAGGCTGTTAAATCACCAAAACAGAAAAATTTGGTTCTGTGTATGCTTAAGAAGCAGGTGCTACACACAGGTCTTTGCGTAATTTGAATATGGTTGAATAATTTATCCTGTTAATTTCCCGTATAATTTCTTTCCGATGAAACTTTAGCGACACAAGTCCTTTCTTAAATAAAACTAGTTTATTCTTTCTGAATACAACTTTGCAATACACTTAATTTCCACAGTCATGCTTAGATGAATTTTTAGCAGCTGTTGTCGTACAGTTAGATAGCCAGAAAAATTGTGATAGTTATGGGACATTTTCTGCTTTTTGTTCATTGTTATTCTGTGTTATTTGGTGCATTATTTAATTAAATAACAAATTTAGTGTAGTACTACCATTAGTATAAAAAGTAGGATTAAGTGTCATTGACAGTTGACAGCATAAGAAAAAAAAGACCCAGGTAAGTATTTTTTTTTTTTTTCATTTGTATTCTTTTTTTATTATTATAAAAATAAAATGTAAAAAAATAGGAAGCTTTTTATGTTAGTTAAGGTTAGATTAGGAGAAAAAATATACTAAAAATGTTTCATGAGTTACACTTAAGAGTAGCTTGTGTGCAGTGTACTTCGATAGTGTAACATGATCTGCATGTTCACCAAATAATTTACAACTTATAATGGCATGAATAGTAATTAGTTAAGGTTCAAAGGGCAATAAAATTTAAGTATAAATAGATGTATACTGTTATGAGTTTAAAGCTATTTAGGGTAAATGAAGTTTCATGTTACAATTTGAAATCATTCTAGAAAGATAAAAGGGTAATTTAGCTTTATTTCAATTTTTTTTTAGGTGGTTACAAGGTCAGTCAAATTGTCTTACCTAGTATAAAGTTAGGATAGAGAAAATAACAGATAAAATATATAAAATTTTACTGAAAAAAAAAATTGAAATGTACTTAGGATGTTTAAAAGTATATGCAAATAAAATTTGAGATTTTTCAGAGGAAAAATATTTTTAATGTTAATGTGGAAATCACTTAACGCGCAGACTATATATAGAAATATATATTCACGGACAAATCTTTAGTAAAAATACTTCATCAAGACTTGTTTACTAAAAGTCTGCTAAAGTTTGTGAACATACATTTACTGTATTAAAACTTGTAGTATGAAAACTATAACAAGCACAAAATGATTATGAGGTTGGTCCCTGGGACCGAGCCCGTAGTGAGAGAGTTAAGCAAAAATTGCAGAACTTCTTGTGGCTCTTCATCAACATCATCATCATTGTTGTCTTCAGACTCTTTTGAGTCAGGTGAAGAATCTTCATCACTGTATGAGGGGTATTTAAAAGCCTTGACCATGTTAATTCTATTGTCTGTGCTGAACTATTGACCCTCTTGACTACAGATTTTTGTCCATTTTGGCTACAATCATTGAGTTAATTTTAGCAGATCCTTCAAAAAATATAAAAGGTTTCTGATTTATTAAGCTGTGTTACAATAAATGTTTGTTTATTAAGACTTAGACTCACTATATATGATATACAAATACATTTCAATTACACTGATCCTTTTTAGTAACTACTGTTGTATAGAAATGTCACCAAATTATTTTAATGTGATAAAGCTAATGCAGAATCTCAAAGTTTGTATGAGCACCCCAGAAAGGTTAAACTCTTAAAAAACTGAACTTGGATCCTTTATCTCGTATTAAAACTTCACTTACTCAACCTATGTCGATGAAAATGCAGAATTATTTTTATGATTTTGATTAGACTATTATTATTTCTAGATAAAGGAGAAGAAAATGCGAGATTTAAGAACTGCATTAAAACTACCAACACAAGTAATTTTATCTAACCTAATAAGCATGCATAAAACAAATATGTATGTCTGTAGGCCTAAAAACTCTAGTGGACTGCAACTGCCCAATGAAAGAAAAGGAAACTTATGTTTTGGCTTCTTCACCTGAAGATTCTTAAATTTTGTGAACATTCTAGATATATTGCATCATCCTCATCATGATTAGCTTCTTTTAACAAACATCTAAATTAAAATATTGAAAATTTAGCTTACAACACCAACATACTTCATTTTGAATAAAGTAGAATGGTATGAACCCAATAAATTTTGGGGTTTTGATCATTTTCAAAAGGTTGATCAAAAGGAACCCAACAAAATCATTTAAACCTCTAGGGTCTTTCTTGGTTTTCTATTTTTCAGATTTCACATATGAGATAAAAAATGAAGATGTTGAATTTATTAATGTTGACTTAGTACAACTTGTGAAATTCTTTTTTTTTTATGGTGACAAACCTGCACATTCTACAAGATTGTGTTTTAATTTTTTTTAAAATTGAACATTTTGCTTACTGCCTAAGTTTTATTGTTGTAAGAGGTAGATCGTATATGTAATAATGAACAAGCTTGTAACATTTATAATTATGTTTTAAGATTAATGTTGTATGTCATAAGCAGTTCTTTTTCAAACCACATGGTTTTCTATTTGAAATGTTGTTTTAGTTGTTTCTTACTGGACTTGTGTTACAGGTTGTCTCAGAATTGTGTAAAGCTGAAGGTATAGGCAAGGTACTTATAGCAGAAGACTCAGTTTTAGAGGGTACATTGCCAGGTAAGGAAGAATTATATACAACTCAAACAATAGATATAATAGTATATGTGTCCACACCTTTTCCTTTAAAATTTAGATGTGTATTTGGGTAGGAGAGTATAATATTAGCACTACTAACAGGAGCACAAGTTTTTCCTGCAATCAGACACTTCTTTTATATCACGTTGTGCCCAAGCTTAATGTGGAATGATAGTTTGACAGTAGAGGAAAATGGTTAGTACAGAATATCTTTGGAAGTATTTATGATTGTATGTATATGTGGTCTGGTATTGTACTGTCAAACGACTCCTATCTGGAAGCCTTGTACTTAATTGGCCCATATCAAAGGTAAACTTCCAGTTTTATTTTTTATGAGTTTTCCTTTGGTTCTGTAGCATTAATTATAGTTGAACTTCCCCAATAAAAGCCAGTTTTACTAATTTGTAAAACATTTCCTAAATTTTCTTTAAAATCTTAATCTACAAGTCTCCTATGAAAGAGTACACGGTGCTACTCTAACATGTGGTCTACACGAATACTATTATCATTACCGTTTTAAGATTCGTTTATGTGCAATTGGCACCAGTTATTATAAATAACACTTTTAAACTAATAAAGTACAAAATACCATTACATAATGTTTTTGTGGCAAATATAATTGAAATGAAATAAGTTCCAACAATCAAAACCTAAATTCAAGATACTCTTTTAGAACACACTACTTATTAAATTATTATTATTTCCTGAACAAAAACGTGGATAGATTTAAATCATTTAGCAAGAAATTATGTTTTAGTGAATCATTAAAATGGTGATGATGATAGTATTTGTGTAAACTGCATGCTATTGTAGCACCGAGTACATTAATTTTACTAGCCATAACCATGATTTTAGTAACAACTATAATTGATAACTTAATGTAATAGTCATAACTTCGTAACTTTGGTAACAGCTATAAGTGATAACTTAATGTAATAGTCATAACTTTGTAACTTTGGTAACAGCTATAAGTGATAACCAGAAGGAAACCTTATCAAAGTGGCAGATGTTACTTACCTAATTCTTGCAAATGTAAAGATGTGTAATTTTGTATTTTCTAACACTTTATCAAGAAGTCACATTTGTTACTTGTACAGGTGCATTTTAGTCTAGTGCCTGATATTAAATATCTAGAAACAAATTATTCAGTCATTAACTTCAGATCAAAGCAAGCTACTTATATAGATTAGAATCTATGGGTATTCCTTTTATCTACAACTCTTGGGCTAAGTTACCTTCCATGGGTATTCCTTGTATCTACAACTCTTGGGCTAAGTTACCTTCCATGGGTATTCCTTGTATCTACAACTCTTGGGCTAAGTTACCTTCCATGGGTATTCCTTGTATCTACAACTCTTGGGCTATATTACCTTCCATGGGTATTCCTTGTATCTACAACTCTTGGGCTATATTACCTTCCATGGGTATTCCTTTTATCTACAACTCTTGGGCTAAGCTATACAAGGAATATCCATGGAAGGTAACTTAACCCAAGAGTTGTAGATAAAAGGAATATCCATGGAAGGTAACTTAACCCAAGAGTTGTAGATAAAAGGAATACTCATGGAAGGTAACTTAGCCCAAGAGTTGTAGATACAAGGAATACTCATGGAAGGTCTACAACTCTTGGGCTAAGTTACCTTCCATGGGTATTTCTTGTATTTGTTGAAAGACATGTTGGTTGAATGGCATAAATGTGTTGTCAAGTAAAAAGTATACTGCTTAAAATTGATGATAAAAGTCTCTTTTTAATCTTGTTAATAGGAATACTAATGTAAGTACTACTAAAACCAAATGTTTCTTATTTTTTAGCATCAGAGCCTTTAAATTTCACTTTGCATTCAATGGGATTATTAACGATAATAATTTAATTTAGAAATTTTACAGACTTTTTTTTTTTTCAGAAAGAGTAACATCTCTTGTTTTGGCATGCCAAAAGCAGTTCAATTTCACCCACATTTTTGCTGGTGCTGATGCATTTGGAAAGGTATATTTTTGTTTCACTTACCCGTGTCTGTGTGTGTGTATTATTTCTTAAGTTACTTCAAAATTTGCAGGATTTATGGATTTCATATAGTTTGTTCTTGAGCTCTTTGTAAATGTGTTATTTTTAGTTTGTTACAGTTGATTTGATCTTTTGAACTGTATTACGTATACATGAATATATTGACCATTTTCATGTATTACATGTTAAAAAAAACATGTATAAGGTATGTTAATCACTGAAATAGGTACAGCTCAATGTGCTGATAACTAAAGTTTACACATCAGAATAATATTTTGGTAAATATTCCCAGGATATGTAGCTTCATGTAGGACAACAGTGTCGATGTTCTGGATATATTTGTTGGAAATCTTTGGTAATGTATTGACTAACTGTGTGGTATTTTGCTGTGGGTTATTGCAGTTAACTTGACTATATTCTGGTTGGACTTTGAAATACTCACTTAACTGGGCAAAGCAGCAATATAACATTTTCTCATACCACCTTTGTAATTATGTGTGGAAAATCACAAACTGTTAGTGTTTTGAGTCCAGCTAGTTCTTTTGTGCAAAATTTGCACATGTTAAACCAAAAATATTAAACTGAATGCTTGGTTCATCAAACTTAAACATTCTTCTGGTTCTTTGCTGTAAAGATGGGTGCATATTTGGTGTGATTCTAGTATGACAGGAAAGGAGATTATCGTTTCTAGAGTAATCTAGAAGCTTACCAATGTACCTCTTATGTTTATGTGTTCACACTTATGTTAACTTTGAAGTTAAAAGAATCTTTCAGCTTATCAAATAATATTTTGAGCGGTATCAGTTTGTGTGTACATAATGTGATATTACATTTATTTCGACTATATTGCAGAGTTTGATACCTCGTATTGGAGCAAAGTTGGACGTCTCTCCAATTTCAGACATCTTAGACATCAAAAGTCCCGATACCTTTGTAAGGGCCATCTATGCGGGTGAGAATTTGTTATTTGACAAATAATATTGGAAATTATGTTAAGCAAGAATATATTTTCTTTTGTATTTTTTGAACTCTGAGATAACTGTAATAATACAATGATTGAAAGAAAAAACTATGAATTTTTTACCACAAGCTTTTTTTGCATCATTTGTTATAGTTTTTGTATCTATTTATCTGAAACCTTATCGTCAAAATTAAAAATCATTTTTTTAAAAAGAGGAAGAAGGGTGTTATGAAAGTTCCATTGTCTTGTTTTTACTCTATTATAAAAAACCACCTTTGTTAGTGAGTAATAGTTTGAGTGTATAGCATCTGCATCTTGCTTTGGCCATCAGTGTATAGCTTCAGGTTTAGGAGTAAAAAAAGTGAAAACGGGACTTGTGCAAGAATGGATTAGAGACAGTTACTGTCACAAGATAAAGCCAAATTGACATCTCTGGTAAAATGTTAATTTACAGTTTTTAGTCAACAGGAGAAAAAAAGTCAATTTTTGAAGTGTAAGCTATTACTTCTGTGAAAAAGCTACTTGCTGAGTTTTTTTATATTTTTGACTCTACTAACAGGTAATGCCATCACCACCATCAGAGCCAAAGATCCAGTAAAGGTCATCTCCGTTCGAGGCACATGTTTTGAGGCTTGTCCATTGGTCTCAACAGAAGCTCCAACAGAAAATGGTAAATTTACATAAAGTATATAACTAATTAATAGGTTTATTAGGTTAATTCTTAAGTTTTTGTTTTTACTTAGGAAAAATCAAAACTGATTATTTATGTTCAATTTTCACTCTACATAACATAAAATTTAAAGTCTCCAAGGGACATCTTGGTTCATATGGGCTGTCCCATTAGTAAAATAAACTTTAGAATAAAAATAAAACACTCAAAGCCAGTCCTTATCATTCAAATATTTATCAAGCCTTCCCTTTAACTTCCTTAAATGTACTGCATCCACCACATCTGAAGGCAACCCTTTCCAAAGGTTAACTACCCTGTTAGAAAAATAAAATTATTTTAGCTTAAAATGACTACTACCATGCCAAAATTTGTATTTTTGTCCACTAGTCCGACCATTAAGTACGAAAAAAAAAATGATGCATCAAAACTGTCGTTTTCTTTAACAATCTTAAACACCTCCATCAGATCCCCTGTAACTTGTTTTCTAGAGAAAATCCTTTCAGAAATCTTAATCTGTCTTTGTATGACAACCTTTCCATCCCAGGTATTATTCCATTAGCCCATCCTATGAACTCGTTCAAACATTTCAGTGTCCTTTCTAAGGTAAGGAGGCCCAAGACTAAACACAGTACTTCAAATGTGGCCTAAACAGTGACCTATATAATGAAATATTAACCTCTTTAAACTTTGATAGATAATTGTGTTCTAAATATAAGAACCCAAGACACAGAAATATAGATTTTCATTTGTTTCTAAATCATATTTTCAAAATGTAAATGATGTGCATGTTTCTTATCTTTTAATTTCCTGTTAAGAGCAAAAGAATGCTTCATTTAATTTCACTTCCCTGTAAGGGGGTCCAATGACTGCCTGGAAAGGTCACCTGTTTTAACCACTCACACCACTGGATAGTAGTGTGTTGCCTGTCAGTCAGTCAGTAGACACTAAAATGACATCACATAAGGGATGCTTAGTGCTGCAATCTGTACTGTCGTGATGTCAGCAAAATGTATGCATGCCATGAATCACGAGAAGAATTATACACTCTGTAGGCTACAACACATGAACTTCAAAAGCAAGAAATAAAAATATTTGTAACTACTAATTTTTGCTTTATTTATTCTGAAAGAGGACACTTTTGAGGACCCTGTGGAAGTACATCTAGTATGATATTTATCATTCCATTAAATATACACTTGCTGAACTTAAATCTAGAACTGCAAAAACTTTGTAATGAAACAGCCAATTAACTGTCAGACTTGAGATGCAAAACCTGGTTCTCTTTTTTCCATTTTGCAATATTTACTGTTTGAAATATTTAATGTATTTAACATTGATTGATTTCAAGACTGTTTATTTATGTTTTGAATTAAGTTTCTTTGACAAAATTAAGAGTTTTAGATTCAACCACAATTTGATACAGTAAAAACCACATTTTTTTCAAAAGTAAATTAATGTAGAATATTGATTTTATCGTCATTTTTATCATACTGTTTGATTTATTTTTTAAACTGTACTACAACCAGATTTAAGAAATATTAAGAGAAATGTTTTAAAGGTATTTGTTACAACAAAGAGTTGCTTAACATCATCACTAAATTTGCATATTTATTATTTAAAATTTGAAAGTACAAGTTTGCAAAAAGTATAGTTTTGGAAAGTAACTAGTTCAAACTTGTAATTAAAGTCACTGTAATCATTATACAGCACCTCAAGCTGACCTTAGTTGGGAACTAACAAAATGGATTAGTCAGGAACTTAGCAAGAGTGAAAGACCAGAGCTTACTAGTGCCAAGACTGTTGTGTCTGGGGGTATGTGTTTTTATGTGATAGATATATTACAAATTGTTACATCTGGTGTAATATTATTTAATATCTTTACAATTGTGATTTTATGTTTTTTAGTAAATTTTTAACCTCTTCAAAAACAAAATATTTATTTCCTTTTTTTTTCTTTAAATGTGCAAAGGTAAGCACATTTTATTATCAGAATGTTTACCCTTAAATTACTCATTATACTATTTCACTCTTAATTTGCAGCAGCTTTTGATACTAAATGCTTTTAGTCTTATTTGCTCATAGTGAACTGGTTAGGAACACCATTATGCATAGTTCAGTATTTTTACTTGAAATGGTACTGAATTTTAGATATATCAAAAAATAATTGTAATTGCTCTCTGTTCTTATAAATATTTAGACAAATATTGCCTCCCTATTAATGAAACAATATAGCCAAACTATACAGCCTTTGTTTTAACTTGCTAGGCTTCACTTTCTGCCCATATATATGTTGCCTGATTGATACATTGAAGTTTTTTGGACTCCTTCATAGTGCTTTCCAGATATGTGTATTTTGTTTGTAAACTTACATATTATATATTCTTTATACTTGTCTAATTGCTAAGCTTAATTTGGTATCTTTAGTACTTAAGGGTTTTTTATATCAAGTTTAGAACAAAATAGTTTTAATATTTTTAGTTTTGACTTACTTGAAACTTAAGAAACAAGGGCATAATATCAGTTTGTGTTTGCTTTTTTTCATGGTTGTATTAAAAATGATTTTTGTGACACTGCTTGTTAACTTCCCAGGACGAGGTCTGAAAAGTGGAGACAACTTTAAGCTTCTTTATGATCTGGCTGATAAAATGGGTGCTGCTGTTGGAGCATCTCGAGCTGCTGTTGATGCTGGATTTGTGCCAAATGACCTTCAAGTGGGTCAGACTGGTAAAATTGTTGCACCAGTAAGTTATTTCCACTTCTCTGTTAGCATTTGTTTAGTATTGTTTTCTTGTAATGAACATTATCAAGATAACCATGTATATTATTAGCAAGTCAGGTATTAAAAAAATGGTCATTCTCACTAATAATAATTCAGTTATTAAAATAACTGCCTAGATTCTGCTAGTGTTTCAGTTATTAAAGTGAGTATCTACGCTACTTAAATTATTAAAGTGACTATTTACACTCTACTAGTGTTTCAATTATTAAAGTGACTATTTACACTCAACTAGTGTTTCAATTATTAAAGTGACTATCTACACTCTACTAGTGTTTCAATTATTAAAGTGACTATTTACACTCAACTAGTGTTTCAATTATTAAAGTGACTATCTACACTCTACTAGTGTTTCAATTATTAAAGTGACTATTTACACTCTACTAGTATTTCAGTTATTATAATAATTACCTACATGCTGCTAGTGTTTTAATTAGTGAAATGGCCACAAACACACCACTAGTATTTTAGTTGCTATTAGAATACTACTTGCACTATTAATGTGTCAGGTCTTGTGAAGATAGATAACTAAATCGTATTGTTATTTGATTTGTAAAACTTTACAAATTCTAATCAGACCAATATTTTCATAGGAACTTTATATAGCTGTGGGTATCTCGGGAGCTATTCAACATCTTGCTGGAATGAAAGACTCTAAAACCATTGTGGCTATCAATAAAGATCAAGAAGCTCCAATTTTCCAGGTTGCAGATTTGGGGCTGGTTGCTGACCTATTTAAGGCTATACCTGAGATGACTGAAAAAATTGACCAGTACCTTAGTAAATAAATATCTTTTAGGAGGTAATTCTTTTTGTGTGTGTGTGTGTCATTTTAACCTAGAACACATTGTTTTACTATCATACAAAAAATCTAAAAAAAGAGTATCTCAAATCTTATAAAACAGAACATTTCTAACCCAACACCTGCACGTTCTAGATTAATATAGTAACAAGAAATTTCTAGCAAGACGGATTTCAAGTCCTTAAGTGTATACACATCACTTTTCTCTTCTTCACTAACAGAACCTTTAGTACAATTTGAATGTTAAAGTTGATAACAAGTGTTTATAATATTTTTGAAAAAAAAACAGTATATTTGGATAGCGAAAATTTTTTTATGAAGGTCAGTTCAGTTGTGATTATTTAAAATAGGTCTAATGTTTTGCCTCCTAAGTATTCATAAAACAATTAAATTATACAAGATACATTTTATTTGCTTATATTGTTGATCATTGTCTTTAATTTCATAATTTAAATAATCTTGGAATGCAGACTAAACTGTAACTGTACAGCATCTTGGCTGATTAAACTAAAGTCTGTGATAAAACCTAACATTGAATCTAATAATCATTTTAAATTTTTTTGTAACTTGCCTAAAGAAAAGTGCATTAATTTCATTTCAATCACACAATTGTGTAAAGTTCTTGCTAGCATTGCTGAGAGTTTATTAGGTCAGATATTTTACAGCATCTGAAGGCAATAAAAAGTTGCCACAGATAATTAAGTGAAAGCTGAAGCATTTTATTCTAGCAAATGGGATAAAACATTGCAATTTAAGTATTTGAGTTGCTGTTAGTTAGTCTTAATTCATGTTGTTTAACTCGAGTTTATGTCTAAATCAGTGTTTTATGATTTATATTTTATCCTTGAAGTTTCACTGCTTTTGTAAATCACACATGTAAATTGAGTTGCGTGTTAACCTTAAGGGTAAAGAACAGCTCTCAATCGCATTTATATGGGAGGTTTAGTGATTTTTAATGGGAGCTATAATAAATTTTAAATAGGGGAAGTTAAACAATCCACTGTCACTCCTGATTTATGTGGAAGTTATAATGATTTTTAATGGGGGGAGGTTAAACAATTCACTGTCATCCTGGTTTATATGGGAGTTTTAGTGATTTTTAATGGGAGCTATAATAAATTGTAGATAGGGGAGGTTAAACAATCCACTGTCACTCCTGATTTATGTGGAAGTTTTAACGATTTTTAATGGGAGCTATAATAAATTTTAGATGGGGGGGGAGGTTAAACAATCCACTGCCATCCTGGTTTATATTGGAATTTTAATCATTTTTAATGGGAGCTGTAATAAACTTTTAGTTGAGGAAAGTTAAACTATCCACTGTCACTCCTGATTTATATGGGAATTTTCATGGGAGCTATAATAAATTTTAGATATTAAAATAAGAACAAGTAGCATGTGAGTGAAATATAGTAACATATGTTTTTAATTTTAACAATGAAGTAATTAAGAAGTACTTATAATTTGGTTACAAATCCCTTGTACTTTTGTTTAACTGAATTGAGTGATTGAAAGTTGTTGATAAGAATATATTTTCAATAGTTAGCCAAAAGATATTAGTAAATCCCAAGTTAGTTGTCCACCTAGAAAAGTGGTTTTGAGCTGGACAGTTTAGTTAAACTAATAGAACAACTTTTCATCATTCAGTTCACATTGTTTATTAAAGTGTCAGAAGAGGGGTAGAGATGGATATTCACTTTGATAATATTTAGTGTCAAACCTCTTTGGCCATTTGCGAGATACTCGGTGATATTAGCACTTATTTGGCAGCCAAGTACCTGATATTTTCATAGTTATCAAAAACAATATAATCTAATATCTGCTACTTGTTTTAGGAAGTGGTAAGTAAGAACTTAACACACAGAAAAAGCAGTTAGTTAATAACTATTACATTTAAAATAGTAATAACACTGAAGTTTTTTTTAGAAAATATTACTAAAAACTATTATACTCAGTTATCAGTAATGCATTTTGTGTTTGTATGCATAGATTCATTTAATTTTGATAATTTCCAAAATATATGATCCTGCTTTCTTGTGTAAAACTAATTTTATTAAAGTGAATTGATCTAATTTTAATGTGGTAAATGAATATTACTGTTTTTTAAACCGACATCTTAATCTATATAACTGAGTGTTTTAGTCAGTCGTTTTAACATAGTTACTTAACAACCCTGATTTTTTAAAGGGAATTAGTGTGTATAATAAGTTTTGTAACGTATAAAAATGTTAGTCATATTAAAGTACTCCAGTGAATTTTGTATAATTTGATTATGAAATGGATATATTGCACATTTGTAAAAATTATAGAAGTTTGTATTCAAGTTGTATTTATACATTTCCTAAAGGCCCGGCATTGCCAGGTGGTTAGGGTGCTCGACTCGCAATCTGCGGGTCGTGGGTTCAAATCCCCGTCACACCAAACATGCTCGCCCTTTCAGCTGTGGGGGCATTATAAAGTGATGGTCAATCTCACTATTCATTGGTAAAAGAGTAGCCCAAGAGTTGGCAGTGGGTGGTGATGACTAGCTGCCTTCCCTCTAGTCTTACACTGCTAAATTAGGGACGGATAGCGCAGATTGCCCTCGTGTAGCTTTGTGCGAAATCCATAACAAACAAACATTTCCTAAAATATTACTACATAGATTAGTAGCAAATTTAAAAACCAATTTTGTATGTTAGCAAATCATCTCAATCAAGTTTTTCCCCTTTTTATCTTAGTTCTTTATATGATGAAATGTGGTACTGCCATTTACTTGTGCATATAAAATTATTTGGTTATGTAGAACTATTTTCGGAAATATATGACTACAACTTGAATACAAATGTACTGTTCAGAATTTTTACAGTTGTACAGTACATCCTTTTCATAAGCAAATCATGCAAAATTACTTGTGATGCTTTAATATAATTAAACGTTTATTTATTTACTGCAAGTGTAAGTACCACTGAGTAAGAACTTACCATAACCATAAGTGAACTTAAAAATGCAGTATAGATTAGATGAGTTCGTATTACAACATGTACATAA
Organism: Limulus polyphemus; assembly: GCF_000517525.1. Lineage (NCBI taxonomy): Eukaryota > Metazoa > Arthropoda > Merostomata > Xiphosura > Limulidae > Limulus > Limulus polyphemus. Next base: position 1,232,908 of record NW_013665699.1, on the reverse strand, counting down.
AAACTTTCTACTGTATTTTCTTTTATTAAGGTTGTACGACAAATTGTGTTGTGTTGACACAGAACAAAACTTAAAATTTTTATTATTTTGTGTTTTACCAGATGAGATGACTACTTCTTGAATTTGCTCATTTTACTGAAGTTATTAGAAGATAATACAGTCCTTTGGAAAAAGCTTGCAGAAGAATAAAAACTGGACTTTTATTAAAAGAAAAAAAAAATAGGTGACTGATGTTAAGAAATGTAGAGACAGCTAAGTATTTGACTGATTTGTAGAAAAGAAACTATTATGTTTGATTGTTTAGATTATATAAACTAATAATACATTGGCTCTGTTGGTACAAAACATATTTTAATTAAAATTTTATTGATTTTCAATAGTGTGAGTGTTACATCTTTTTGTATTTCTTTTTTTTTTATATAATTACAGGCTGATTTTATACTTAGGAAATTGTTATATTTGGGACCACCTTGGAAAAGTAAAAAAATAGGAATGTTATCAAAATAAACTTCCAGTTTTTCTTTAAAACTAACTTTTTGTCTTGTTTTTGCAATCCTCAAAGAACATAGTAAACATTAGAATTTTTAGGGCAGCCTTCAACTACTTGATGTTTGTGTGATGAATAATATCAACTTGCATTAAAGAAACTATTCCAGAAGCACTTTGACTTCTCTGTATTTGTGAAAGGAGCTTTAATGCTATTGTGGGAGTTTGAATGGTTATGTTTGCCGGTAATCGATGATTAAGAACTTGGTGTTAATTAGTACTCTGTATACTTCAAAAACAGTAGACAGACCTTTAACTTTAAGCCCGTTGTAAGGGTGAATGGGTAGGAATTGAGTTAAGAAATCATATTTATTCATTACAGATAGACCAATAAGAACTTTAGCTTAGCCTTAAACTAAAACAGTTTGTCATTTGCAGCTGTGATTCATTTAAAAGCTATTACCTGAAATTGTTAACTTTAGACGTAATTAATTTTAGTGTATTAATTATTCAGAAAGAAGGTTTTGGATTGTTTTCAAGTAATCCTAAACAGGATATCAGTTACACGTATATTTCAAATATTTTCAAGTGGCTTTAAAACACATTTTAGGACTGTTAAGAACAGCGAAAGAATAAACATGTACAGAAAATAAAATTAGTTTGAAACTTGTTAAATAAAAAATAAAATAAACTAAGACCTTCAAAATTTTTATTCCTAATCACACTTACAAAGGTGTTTGTAGTATTGTTGACCTGTTACATTTAATAACACTTATAGGGTCCAAGATTTTTTTTTACTAAAATTGTTCATTAGTGCAATCTGTTCATTAAATATCAGATATAAAACCTTCCAATGTAGGATGCAAAAAAAAATACTTTTTCAGAAATTCACACACAAGGTATCACAGTTAAGTACAGTAAACTAGCCCACCATGGGAATGCAATCATGTATTAAGTACTAAGATCACCATGGAAATGGCTTCTTGGATTAAGTACTAAGACCACCATGGGAATGGCTTCATGAATTAAATACTAAGACCGCCATGGTAATGGCTTCATAGATTAAATACTAAGACCCCCATGGGAATGGCTTCATGTATTAAATACTAAGACCACCGTGGAAATGGCTTCATGTATTAAGTACTAAGATCACCATGGAAATGGCTTCTTGGATTAAGTACTAAGACCACCATGGGAATGGCTTCATGAATTAAATACTAAGACCGCCATGGTAATGGCTTCATAGATTA
>NW_013665699.1:1224466-1230516 GCF_000517525.1 Limulus polyphemus | reverse complement strand
GGAGACGGCTTGAATGGGTAATGAAGAAAAACTTAAATATAAGTTTAACGTAACAGCAAGTGTACAACATTTCGTTTGGACAATGTTTTGTCATCATTATAATTTTGACAAATGAAACTTGACCATACAGCAGAAATCATGACACCACAAAAGGTAGGGAATTTTATGTAGGAAACTTGAAATGTCATGTAAAGCACACACAAGAAGCAAGAACAATGTACCCAATTTTACTTTGACTAAAACAGATTTAGCAAATCATTATTATCATTTTGTACATTGTTATTTTTGTTGATCTTAATCAAAATATTTAGTTATATAAAGAAATCGTGATATTTAAAGCCAATATCATCCAATCAAATGCCATGTACTTTGCTGGTAAATAATTAATACAAAACACTTTAGTTAGAATACTCTTATCCAGAGAACCATCAAATGATGTATTAATTTTCCTAGGAGCTATTGTCTGGCAATTAAAATTGGAAATATCTTTATTTAGTTGAGAAGTAACAATTAAAAATTAGGCTTAGTTAGTGGTCAGCAATCTTGTTACTTTCTCTCTCGTGATTGGTTTACATATCAAAAGTGCACTTTTATTACATTTTTTATTAATATTTTTACATGATAAGCAAACTTCTAATTGATGACAATGTTAAATTCCATTATTTTGAATTGGTAAAGTTCTAGTAAACTAACATCTCAATAATACATATGGTAGTTTTTATTCGTTTTTTAGTTGAATTAGTCAACGTTCATTTTCTTATTGACAAGTTACCCGAACTCAATTGTAGTTAATGGTCTTTCCAGCCATTACATGGATTTTTAGTATTTGGATAAGTTTATAATTAAAAGTAAAGCAGATAGTCTTGTAACTTAACTCCCAGTAAAAATAACACCGTTTAAAATGTTGTTTTGGGCTGATAAATGTTCAAGAATAGAGAAATGTGTAAGTGAAATATCATTTTGATGAGATGTAATTGAACTCTGACATAATAAGGTGTTTGTTTCAAAAGGAAAATGTACAGAATCATTCGCTTGCAATCCAAGAGAGACTGGCAAACAAACATGGCATCCGTATCATGCAACATGGTCTCAAGTGAGTTAATGTAACACATTTTCAAATGTGTAAATAAAAAATAAACAGAATTTTGGGTAAGAGGTTAATGTTTCTCCAACAATTTAGAAAGTAATTGAATAAAGAAATTGCAAAGGTTAAAATACTCCCATAAGGAGTTATCAGGTGACACCGAAATCTCGATGTAAGTTTCCCTTGTACGAAAATATTTTCGGGAATCATTGTCAATTCGGCTGGTAAAAACAGTTAGAAATGTTCTTATTTAGTTGATGAGAAATGGTTAAAGATGGAAGCCAAGACAATATCTTTTTTTGATTAAATTATCAAAATTGTATTACTTATTATATTTGTAGTATTTTAATTGATAAACAGATTCTTGTAATTGTTGAAAAATGTATTTTTCTGTGGTAAAGTTACAGCAAACTAATGTCTCGATTGTACACATGATCGTATTTTTTTTTTTTATTAAAGTAGTAATAAGATTTTCTTTTCAACTAACAAGTTAACCAAGTTTTAGTTATGGGCAAGGCTACATTTTTCTGTTTCATTCATTTTAATGTAAAAATTTAGACACCTCATGCAATACTCTTAGTATACGGCAAGTCGTTTCTTGTTAGTTGTTTAGCGTACAGCTGCACAATGGGCTTTTTGTGCTGTACTCACTACAGGGATCGATCCACTAATTCTATCGTTATAAACCCTCATGTTGACCTCTGAGGCATCCACAACCGTTTATTACCTGGAATGTTCAATATTTATGCTCTCTTTGTGAAATATGTGAGCAAGAAAGGACACATAGGAGTTCCATGTAAAGTATGTTAGTAAACTTATAAAAATGAGAACAACATAAACAAATTTAATGACAGAGGTACCCACGTTTAGAAAATAAGGTTTAGAGACAACTTGAATTGGTAATGAATCTTTATTACAAGCAACAAATGTACAACGTTTGGACAAGCATATTGCCTGGTGGTTAAAGTGCCCGACTCGCAGTCTGAGGATCACGGGTTCAAATCCACGCCATTGAGCATGCTTGCCTTTACATCTATGCTGTGATCACCGAGGGGACCGAACCCTGAATTCTAATGTTATAAATCCTTAATTTTACCACGATGGAGTCTTGCTATTATTTTGATTTCATCCACAATAAAGACAAATAAATATTTTTTACTGGATGATAATCTCAAAATAAGCTTACTCATATGTTAGGGGGAGAAAAATTGTGTTAAAACATGCAAAGCATGCTATTAAAAATATGTGATCATTTTAGAATGTAAAATATAAAATACCTATTTTTAAATTTGTATTTGAAGGAAAACTCGATACACGTTTTGTTAATATACTTTTATTACCGAATTATTGTGGTTTGGCATGGCCAGGTGATTAGGGCACTTGGCTCTCAACTTGAGGGTCGCAGGATAGAGCCCCCGTCCCACCAAACATGCTCTCCCTTTCATCCGTGGGGGGTGTTATAATGTGCGCCCAATCCCACTACTCGTTGGTAAAAGAGTTGGCGGTGGGTGATGATGATTAGCTGCCTTACCTCTAGTCTTACACTGCTAAATTAAGGCATGTAGTATTGTTATTGTTTTCTTGTTACAAATAAATCTTACCAAATATGGTGCTTGTATTTGTGAAATGTTACAGTATATTTCAAGAATGATTCTATTTACATAAATGTTTTTTTTTTGCTGTTCGTTTACTAGCTGTTAATGATGGGAATTTGTTTTTAATTTTTCTTGACTTTTAATATATTACTATATAACCGGTAAAATTGTATTGCTTATTTCCTTTCCATAAACATGCAATACAGCTGCTTAATTGGTAAATTTTGGAGACGTAACACATTGTATCGTGTAAGAGATATTTATTACTGAGATGTACTACACATGAATATTCGTCTACAAATTTCACATAAAACAACCATTCGTACTGGTAATCCTAACAATATTACTACTACCGGTAACTGTTACGGTACGTTTCACTGAAAATAGTAACAGCTGTTTTTATATTTATACCCAAGTTTTATGAATGTTTTGCGAACGTTAGATTTGAAGTTTAAACAAGACCTATTTTCATAATCGATTATTTAATCAAACTCTTAAATGTCCCATTACGTTGAGATGCTACTTAAGCCTACTATCGCAGCTAGATTGTTCATATATAATAAATACATGGCCGTCTATTGTTTTATGAAAGTAAACGATACTAATCTCTGTAATAAATCTAGCTATTTAACAAAAATTTGTTTTTAGGAATTTATGGAGATAATTACGATGTATGGCCAGGTGGCTAGGGACGTTATAATGTCAATCCCACTAATCGTTGGTAAAAGAGTTGGCGGTGGGTTGTGATGACTAGGTGCCTTCCCTCTAGTCTTACACTGCTAAATTAGGCACGGATAGCGCAAATAACCCTCGTGTAGCTTTACACGAAATTCATAACAAACAAAGAATTACGTTGAATGTTCATATTTTACTTGAAATATTAATCTCAACATGTTTTTTTTTTGGGGGGGGGTATGGTACTTTAGATTCATTCGACTGAAACTTGTACTAATTAGCAATAAACCTAGTAGCTGGCCTGACGTCAATAACTATACTTAGTGCAGTAGATTTAAGTATAACCACAGCTAAGTAAAATTCTGTTCCATCGGGTCCTTAATGTGTTGGTTGAGTAGGAGGTGTCGATGGGCTAGGTGACGTATTCATCTGTACTATTACAACGCAAAAGCTAATGATTACTCCAGTAACACTAAGAATGAAGTTGCGATCTATGTAGAAGAAATGCCATCCGGTAAATCCTACTTCTGGGGCGGTGAGCTGAGCACTGAGTAGCAGAGTTTGTTCTTGGAGTTCCCAGTCCGTAATGGCCTGCTCATCTGTTAGTTTGTGTACTAAAGGCAGAGAAGCATGGGCTTCTTCAGTTACTTTAGCTGCAGTAAAGCTAGTGGACAAGAAGAAGACTAGCGTGTACGTAAATCGGTAAAAATCAAGAATCTCTGCTGTTTTATTATTTTTTCCGTTATCGTGTTGTTCGTTATCAAAGGTAAAGAAATAGTAGATATCAATACAGAAGTCAAACAGTGCAGTTGCATACCAACAAAGAAGGATAAAGCTTAGGATGTCATCGATAGTCATGACCAAATCTGCGAGTTCGGTGTGCAGTTTCCTAAATCGACGTACAGCGTTTGGTGTGATGTTATTCTCTAATGCAGCAACTTTCAATATGTCGTTCAAAGTAGAGAAATTTGAAGTGATAACTCGACAGACAAAGACATAAAATAATCCTGCGAATATGTGGATTCCTCGTATCAGGATACAGAACAGCAAAGAGTCGACAAAGGCAATCACGTATTGTAGCTGCTTTGTGATAGCTTTATGAGAAACTCCGTACAAGTGGGTCTGCAGATAAACTTGAAGATCCTCGCCGTGCATCAAAAAGAGAATGGTACTGTTTCCAATAGTGTAGAGGCCTCCTAATATAGAAGTAACCATAATCCACCTCCGCAATTTCTGTCGACTTTGTGTGGGAAGTCCAAAGACATCCCACCAGTCCAGTGTGTCAATAAACTTCTGGAGTCTTATGCTGTGATGTGTAAGTATAATAGCGGTGATGGTACAGTTCAAGGAGTCCACGAAGTTGGATGCAGCAAACCAAACTAAGCTGCTAGCATTATCGAAGTTTCTGATAAGCAACGCTAGGTGATGGAGACAGTAAACACACAGGATGAACAGAATAAAGACACTCCACCATCCAGGGTGGCATCTCTCTTCATGAGTATCTCTTACAAAAGATATTCCTAAAAATGACAATACCGCCAGTTGAGGGCGAAAAGCTGTAGAAATTGGATCCAAGCTTTCAATAACATGCTTATCTTTGAAACTTGGTTTTTGGTTAGTCTCAGTGGTGGCTGGATTAACTTTATCTTCTACCGTTGATACGTAACGAAGCATTGCTTCTAGTTCTTCCTCGGGGTTCTTCTTTCGGTACACACAGGGTATAAGGAACCAGTAGAATACCCGTCTCGTCGTAGTTTAAATTTTCTCGAATAATTCAAGGCTTCTGAATGCTCTCTAAACGCGGTCGTATTCTAGAAGCACTTGTCCCCAACTAGAATATATAATTTTAGTAAAGCATTAAGGGCTATGAGTAACGAAACACAAAACGTGCTGAAAGTATTTAATTTGTACCATCAAACGATAATTTAAGATTCTTTGTAAACTGGCAATCAATACAGAAACTTGAACAGATTACAAAAGCTTAAAAACCTTTATTATCCCAACCATACTGCTACAAAACCAGTTGTTTAGAAATATCGTTTTTCGGGAAATTTCTCAAGGTGATGTCGCGAAGATGTTCGTGATTAGGCAAGGTTCACTCAGCTCTGTATTTTACTTTCTAATCTTGGTTTTATCGTTTATTGCAACTGTTATTTAATAGTTCTGGAAACCATAGAATATCGAGAAATGCAACATCAACATTCAATCTTTAAACCAAGAAAACGTAACAGAGCAGACGTCATCTGCGTATCGAGTGCATCGCGATCATAACAATTATCTGCAATCATCAAGAACTTTGGTTTGTAATTTACAGAATCGCGCAACCACTATAAATATTTAATAGACTGCACGCGCGTGTAATTTTTTATATATATTTTTGTATACTCTAATGTTTTGAACTTTCCAATTCGTGGGTAAACAGTTGTTCTCATTTACACCTATAGTAACATAACATAATATTTATTCTGGAATATACGAAAAAAAAGACATCCAAATGTATCTTCGAGGTTACATCCTCATTTCCTACTAATCTAACCAACTGATAGGTAAGAAAAATCATATAGAATTTAACACTACAGTTATTACTGATTATGGAAAAACTTTTTGACTTACCTCTTGCATAAAATAATAAATAATATTCAACGTTAAACTGGTACACAATTAAAAACAACGGTCAAACATGTAGAGTCGTTAAC
>NW_013665699.1:1222900-1223515 GCF_000517525.1 Limulus polyphemus | reverse complement strand
TTTTACAAACGAATAGTGGGATTGACCGTCACATTATAACGCCCCCACGTGGGGTATGACGGGGATTCGAACCCGCGACCCTCAGATTGCGAGTCGAGAGATCTAACCACCTGGCCATGCCGGGCCTCAAATTTAAGGATGGCTAATGCAGATAGTCCACAACGCTGCACAGCTTTGCGTGAATTTCCGAAACAAGCAAACGGTACTCTAGAACAGTCTTCTTACTTTATATTATGGAATTCGTTTTAAACAATAATAGTAATTAAATTTGTGATAAAATTTACGTTAACCGTAGATGTCTTAATTTGTCCATTGCGGACTTTATGGGGGAAAAAATCACTTAAAATATTAGAAACGCCTCTAACGAACTTTCTGGTCGGTCGTGGCCTAGTGACTAAGAAGCAGATAGGGAAGTCCAAGATTTAATTCACCATATGTCGCTGTGCGCACTCCATACTTTCAGTTGTGGAGGTGTTATAACTATCACAGTTAATCCTACTAATTAGTTAAAAGTAATTCCTTAGCTGGCGGGCGCTGCAGACTGGTTTCCCTCCCTCTGGTTAGCAGCTCTAAATTAGAAATAGCTACGCCTGAACCACAGATGTCTCTGACCAG
>NW_013665699.1:1208284-1221900 GCF_000517525.1 Limulus polyphemus | reverse complement strand
CGTAACGTAAGTAACTAACGTAAGTAACGTAACGTAACGTAGTAGTACGTAGTACGTAGTAGTAGTACGTAGTACGTATAGTATATATTAATTAATTATTAATTATTATATATATATATACGTTGAATATTATTTATGATTTTAACTTAATACACAAGTGCCAAAATACTATAATTACCTCTTGTATCTCATACTTTGAGTAAAATTCCTGTCAGTTTACTTTCAGTATTTGACAAACAGAATCCTACTAAGTTGACAACATTTATAAGAAACAAATGTAGCTCCAGCATAATAAAATTTGAAATAATTCAAAGAAACGATTGAAATCGTTGTTGTAGGGAAGAGAAAATTACATGGTCAATGTTTCGGCCAAACGGCCGTCATTTATTTGGCCGTAAATTTGACCAAATTTCTCCTCGGTATTAAACATGGCGCCCCCAGTGGCACAGCGGCATGTCTGTGGACTTATAACGGTAGAAACCTGGTTTCGATACCCGTGGTGGACACGGCACGGATAACCCATTGTGTAGCTTTGTGCTTAACTACAAAACAAACAATTAAACGTGGTACTGAATGTTGACTGTTGTTCATGTGGCTCATAATGAGGAACAAAAACAATTACACACTTTTCTAACGAAAGCTCGCGCGAATGGGCAAAAATTGTCAATCTTAACCTGATTGGCTGAATATTTATTGAATTTTATAAAGAACAAAAATCATTAATTTTGCTAACGATAAATCTATAAGATAGTTTACAGTATGGGTGATTGGCGTGGCAAAGGAATTTTCATATTTATATACCCAACTGCACAGAAATGAAAGACATATACCAAAATGTTCTTTTAGGGTCCCCCAGCGAATATTTGCTCAGTTGTTTTCATTTATGTTTGTGCTAAAGTGATGAAAATGAGTTGGAAACAGACCAACCTCAAAGTCCCCTACAAGTTCCTTTACTTAGTATGTATCATATATCAAAGGGCGCCATGATGGTTTTTCATCAGTAAACCACATTAAAATCATATGCACGATACTTTTAGGTGATTCTTGCTTCCAATAACAACAAGCAGAATTGTTATATCTCAAGAGGTATCCAAACTGGAGACTTCAGAACATACCTACTAATGGTTTGACTATCAAAAGTTTGCATTTTTGCCGCGATTATAAATTTGAGAATGAGAAAACACAGCCATCAGCAATGAAAAAAGATGAGGATCACACCAGGGCACTAACTAGCCACTTGGAAACAAATATGATTTATCCACTCAACACATGTAGTCCAGATAGAAAGCTGTTGAACATTTCAAGTGGCATCATTACTAATTTTGAGGTATAAACGTCTCTCTTGACAGCTTTTGAGTCAGGGAAACAGCAACTGCACCAATTCATTGATGGACTCTTGCTTCTGGTAGACAAAGATGTTCTATACCCAAGGTTGACAAGAGGGGGGTAAGGGGCAGTTGCTCCGGGGTCTGTTGATGGGCCCAATGATATTACTGATCCCGGGGCCTGGGCTGGCTCTCGACGTACCTGTCTATAGCCCTATATCCAGAGCACATGTCGTGACATGAAAAAGAAAACCAAGGTGTTTGTTCAAGGAAATAATAAGATTGTCAGCATAAATGCAAAAATTGTGTTTCACAGAGCTCTACAAATTGCTCAGGTACGCCAAGATGCTCAAATACGCTCTGCTTCTACAAGTGCCCAGTCATCCTATCATGACAGTTCCAACAGCCATATTCCACGAAGATGAATCTATGAGAATAAGTGCGAAGGCTGAGATATTACATATGCTTGAGAAAAAGGTTCCACTATCTAAAGATCCTGTGGTTGTCCAAGGAAGTCTTAATCTAAGTGTGTGCATCAGAGATGCTATGGCAGAGCTCCATTCCCTGCCAGGTCATTGGCAAACTTTTAAAGATCTTGCACAGAAATACACACTTCACCTAATGTGTTTTACTAGTGTGATTGTGAATATCCAGTGAAAGATAAAGAGAGAAGTCGTAGGCTTGCAGCTGCCAGTGGAACAAGAGAGTATCAGGTGATCCATAGGAGTTCATTTCCCCTTTGGCAGAAGTTTATGGCACTTTCAGCTAAAAAGTAGCACTGACTGACTTTCTGTGTAATTACATGAGTGAAAATGTGCCAAATGTTCCATAATTGATTCATCATCCAGAGTGCAAGATCTACTTGGTAAGTGGGTACACCAACTGAGAAACCACTGTTTGTGTGTCTGGATAAGGAACACATCCATATAATGTTTTCAAAACAAGAAGAATCTGACATCAAAATGATCTTCCATGCTGTACAAGCAAGCATAGATTTTGCAGCACATGGTGTGCAGGGAAAAGTAACAATAAAGTCATCAGACACAGATGTTCTTGTGCTGGCAATCCACAACTTTCCCACACTGGCAAATTACTGATAGAGATGGGGAAAGTTACAGAAACTACTGATCTCAGGAGGCATGAAAGTTGCCCAGTAATAGAGTACCACAGCTACTTCCTGTCATACATGCCTTGACAGGGTGTGATTCTGTATCTGCATTCTTTAGCATGGGAAAGAAGAAGGTGTAGAAAGCAGTAGAAATTCTGGAAAAGGAGAGCATTCTATCAGCAGTGCATAGCCTAGGCACTGGTGACTCTGTTACTGCTATAGAGGCATCAAGACAATTTGTTGTTACCTTCTATGATCCAAAGGGAAGATCCAAGGAAGCACACAATAAGGTTGCGTCTTGAACTTGTTAGAAGGGGCACACCACTTCATAAAGTCCACCCATCATTATCCAGCTCCCTTCAGCACGTGAAGCATGCATGCCATCAGACAAAAATATGGATGTCTGTACACGCATCGAATCCAAATATTGACTTCTCAGAAAACAAAGATCTTATGGTTAAAACCTCCTTGTGGTTTTCATTAAATGCTAATACAATACAGAATTGAGGAAAAATAAGAGAATTGTACGTTTCGCCAATAATCATTTATTACGACTTTGACTTCACCAGGTGAAGGCATCATCAGGTACAAAACAAAGAACTGGAAGTGACCTTGACATTCACCAAGAAACTAGTAGGGAGGAACTTAAGTTGGTTTGGTCGCTTAGAACTTTTTCTGGATTTGTTTTTAGACATCTATTTATTCCTAAAATTTCCAGACTGTCAGTTTTTTTACATTTTTTATGTATTTTCACATATAACTGTTGCACATGATACTCTTAGCAGTTCTAAAGCTGGTTATTTCCAGGTAAAGAAGTTTTAATTGTTAAATGACACAAATAAGGCCATGACAAGGTGAGGTTCTTTACAAATAAAGCTACGACAAGATGCGGTTCTTTAAAAATAAGGTTATGATGAGATGTTCTTTACAAATAAAGCTATGACAACATGAGGTTCTTTATATATAAGGCTATGACAAAATGAGGTTCTTTACAAATAAGGCTATGAAAAGATGAGGTTCTTTAAAATAAAGTTATGACAAGATGTTTCTAGTCTTACACTGCTAAATTAGGACGGCTAGCGCAGATAGCCCTCGTAAAGCTTTGCGCGAAATTCAAAACAAATAAACCTTAAATTTGAACTGATTGACAAGAGGGAATACAGTTAGTCAACAGCATACACCACCAACTCTAATCAAATAGCGGAATTTTGCCATCACTTTTATAGCGTTTGCTCCCAGTGGCACAGCGGTATGTCTGTAAAAAGCATATGTTAGATTTTCTATTAAAGAAACATCAAAGACAAAGAACCTTATCTTGTCGTAGCTTTATTTGTAAAGGGGAAGGCAGCTAGTCATCACCACCCACCGCCAACTCTTGGGCTACTCTTTTACCAACGAATAGTGGGATTGACCGTCACATTATAACGCCCCCACGGCTGAAAGGGCGAGCATGTTTGGTGTGACGGGGATTCGAACCCGCGACCCTCAGATTGCGAGTTGAGCGCTCTAACCACCTGGCCATGCCGGCCCTCAAATTTAAGGATGGCTAATGCAGATAGTCCATAAAGCTGCACAGCTTTGCGTGAATTTCCGAAACAAACAAACGGTACTCTAGAACAGTCTTCTTACTTAATATTATGGAATTCGTTTTAAACAATAATAGTAATTAAATTTGTGATAAAATTTACGTTAACCCTAGATGTCTTAATTTGTCCATTGCGGACTTTATGGGGGAAAAAATCACTTAAAATATTTCTGGTCGGTCGTGGCCTAGTGACTAAGAAGCTGAGCTGCAGATAGGGAAGTCCAAGATTTAATTCACCATATGTCGCTGTGCGCGCTCCATACTTTCAGTTGTGGAGGTGTTATAACTATCACAGTTAATCCTATTAATCAGTTAAAAGTAATTCCTTAGCTGGCGGGCGCTGCAGACTGGTTTCCCTCCCTCTGGTTAGCAGCTCTAAATTAGAAATAGCTACGCCTGAACCACAGATGTCTCTGACCAGGTATTTAGTCTATGTGTATCACAAGATGCTATTCAGGCTGAAAATACTGTTACGTCTGTATTCGTTTGTTAATTTTCTGTATAAATTCTTTCGGAAGAAACTTCTGCGATAGAAGTCCTTTCTTAAATATTAATAGTTTATTCTTTCTCAATTCAACTTTGCAATACACTTAATTTCCACAGACACTTTAACTTAAACTCACGCTATAATTCAAAACTATTCACGCCCTTTACTTACGGTCACTACCGCGCTTGACTCCACTGTCTGTCTCTGTCTGTCTGCAATTCTATTCCCCATTAATTTCGCTTTATCTGTCGCACTTATATACAAGAATAGAGGGCGCCTAGCAAATACTGGATTATTCCTGATGTTCCCCGATCCTTCTAGAATATCATGACGTGTTACTAGCGTCACGTGACTTCCGCTGTCGTAACAATACCAAATACCCGACCTCTAGATGTGTTTTATAGTACCTAATGTCGATATTTATAATGTTAAAAACCGGGTTGTGATACCCGAGATGAGTAGCACATTACAGACAGCCCATAGTTTAATAACAAACAAACAATCAAATACTTGAGACTGTTATTTTACAGGGTGATTTATTGAATAACATTAAAAAATGTGCTCATTCTAAAACATTTGTTTCTAGTTTCTTTATTCAATTCAAATGAACGCATAAAGCTTTATTTTTGAAATAGAGAAACGTTATGTGAATGTTATAATTTGTCTCAATCGCCATTTTAGCGTACTTCATTAGTTATTTTAAACAATAGTATACAAACTATTTAGTGTCGTGTCTCTTAAGGTAGACCACTTTTTATTATTCTACGTTATCATTTAAACCGTTACAAATCAATAAGGGAAGGCGGATAAGTGATGGGTCTTTCGAAAAAACAAAAGCAAAAAAAAAATGCGAAAAGTTCATAATGATACGTTTCTCTGGTAATTTCCATGGAAATTGTTTCTATAGCAACAAAGTGTTAAGAATCATTACATTTTGCTATCCAAAATAGACATTCAAATAAAACAGTAAAACCTTTGAACCTGATGGAATACTGGATTCTTGGTGTATTCGAATACTGCTGTAATTTTTGCTTCCTTAATCTTTGCTAGGAGCTAAACTGATATCAAGTCATGGAAAGGAAAAATATCACAGTAAGTGGATTTTTGACATCTGAGAATTCTTCCAGCTTTCTTGGTAACCTTAAAAACATCAGACAAGATAACCTGCAGAAGATCAAAACTTATGGAGATCGTATGGAAATCGAGAAACCTGTCACATATGCTTGCCATCCTTTGTTGAAGATGAAGTCATTTCTGGGTTTATCTCTGCGAAAAGGTGAGAAACAACGAACGAAGTATCTTACGTGGCTTGTCTTGATAATGTTAACCATGTACAGTTTTCACCATCTATCTTTGACACTTAAAGGCTTGTTCAGTTCGAAATCGACAGTTTGGTATTCAATTACACATTTAACTGATTCTTTTTCTGCTCTTACTATGGTAATATCCACTGTCGTCAAAAGAAAAAAATCGTGAAGATCCTAGATAACTTGGACGTGTGGGATGTTACCCATCGACCTAATGTTACGAGAAAGAATTTTCGTGTATCGTTAATAGTGGTTACAATTAGTGGAATTTTATTCCAGTTTCTGATTTTCATATTAAATTCTCTTGCGGATTCGAGTAATCTCCGTCGTTTTGTAGAAACTGACCTCTATGGTGTTTCCTATGACCAATTCCCATACGGGTTTCTCCTCTGTTTCGTGCTTTTAAATTCTTTGATGTACAATATCTTTGTTATCGGGGCCATTATTTTTGAAGCATCTTATTTCGTATTTATTTGCTTTGTTCTCACTTCAAATTTCATCCACTTAAATAAGATCCTGAGAGACACAGACAAAAACGAAGTTACAGCCGAATCACTTCGCGACTTTCGAAAACTTCACAATATACTATCAGATTTGGTAAAGGAACAAGACGACATCAATAACTTTGTGGTGTTCACATGGTACGGGACTATCATAATAGATATATGTGTTGAAATGTATTTCTTCATGAAAATTGAGAGTTCTGAACACAAGGAAAGGGAAATTCTTGCCGAAATTCTGGATTTACTTTATTTAGTTTACATGTCCTTATTTTTTTTTATCACTACCTTTGCCGCTTCTCGAGTGTGTGAAGAGGCCCACAGTTCCATGTCTACTCTCCATAGGATCACCATCCAACGCCCGATTCATGATAGAGAAGGATGTTACCAGGCTATGCTACTTTATTCCAAGTTAACGGCACCAAAAATTGGCATCACTGGATGGAAATTCTTCATCGTCAACAGAAATTTCATCCTTACCATCCTTGGAGTATTGGCCACCTATTTTGTCGTCCTCCTCCAGATTAATGCAGCCCAAGGAAATGTCCTTTTCACCGATAACCTTGGACGTTAATGTTACCAAAAGGATAAAACTCGTATACAATGATTTTTGTGTTTTTGACATTTCACCTAACCTTAAATATACTAACATGACAGGACTTCAATAATACTGTTGGATAAAGATTTAAATTTTACCAACTGTGGTTTCAGTGATTCGTGTTAAAAGAAATTCATCCAACACTTAGCTAAAAAAAAAGATCATTTGTATTTATTTGGTACAGATTATTGCTCTTGTGTAAGTAGTCATTGTTACGTAGAATGAGAAATATTCACAACGAATTTGAGCACTAGTTTATGGCGGTTACTTAATAATACTTATTTATTTAGAAGAACACTGAATTGGAATGATACGATTAACAACGATTTGGTCTTGAAGTTTGTTGATGGCGGTAAAGCAGATTTTCTCGGATAAAGCAGTTTCAATTTTGAATCTGTGCCCTTAGTGGTTGGTTCTAAATGGACGCATTTGATTGATAAAACATGTTGTTAAGAAAATTAGGAATCATATCACCAAAGGTTAAAGAATCTAATTTTTCTTACTAGTTTTGAGTTAGTGGATCTAATACGAATTATACTACTAGGTTTGTAAGTTGTAGATATTTACCAACAGAAACGACTCCAGTTTTAATACATTGATTTTCCACATATTTCATAAAGTTAGGAGCATCAGTTGTTATGGAACAAGAAAGAAAGTACCTCCACCCCTGACCTTGGTATAGCCACCCAGACTTAGCAAGGTAAAGAATGTGATGATCTAAGTTTTCTTCACATAAGAGTAATAGAAGTAGAGTACAAAGAAAGTTATATATATATACTGACAACACTTTGTTCTCTAAAATGTTTTATAAAACGACGCCAACTCATTAAGTAATTCATTAATTTTAACTAGTACACATTCTGACCTGTAGACAGTTCGAATGAAAAAACGTAAAAGTTATTCTATTTATTGCAAAATTATTAGAAATACCTTGTGCACACTGCATAAAATAGAAGAATAAAGTATGCATTTTTTACAAATACTCATTTTAATCGTTTTGGTGTGAACTATTTCTTGTTACTTTAGCAGAAACTTATAAGTTTTACACAGTTTCCTAAAATATTACAACTCTGTATATGTTCTAATAAAAGTTTATTATTAGCATAATATAATTCTACACTTTAATAAACTCTTAGCAAATACAATACATAGAGTTATGCAAACATTATTTTGTTGCCTGTAATCATAAGAAATCTAGTGCTCTAAGACATTATTGTTGTTGTAACTGTTCCTATCATTGGAAGGGTTCTTTTTTTTTTTGGTTATTCGGTTGAATAATACAAAGATCAATCCACTTAAAACAAAAGTAAAAAGCTTTACAACTTATGCCGTTTCAAGAACTAATGATGACCAAGGCTTAATACAAATAAAATTTGATAGTCGCATACTAAGTTGGCCCAGCATGGCCAAGTGGTTAGAACACTCGATTTGCAATCTGAGGGTCGCTGGTTTCGAATCCCTATCCCGCCAAACATGCTCGCCCTTTCAGCCGTGGGGGCGTTATAATGTCACGGTCAATCCCACTATTCGTTGGTAAAAGAGTAGCCCAAGAGTTGGCGGTGGGTAATGATGACTAGCTGCCTTCCCTCTAGTCTTACACTGCCAAATTAGAGACGGCTAGCGCAGATAGCCCTCGTGTAGCTTTGCGCGAAATTCAAAAACAAACAAACATACTAAGTTACTTGTTAAATTTCATTTCGTATCTACTGCCCAAACACACACCAAAATGTATAACACTCGTTAACTCAGTTATCCATCGATGACACTGTAACAGACTCATTAACTCCTTCAGTCATTGTTTGATTAACTCTCTGGCTTACTCGTGTTTTCTTACGAAAATTCGAGACGACACTTCAAACCAAGACAGGCGTCACTCGTCACCACTACTTCGTGCCAAAACGCCCTCTAGCAGACACTACAAAACGTCTAAGTTAATTGTTTCAAAGTTAGCCTTCAACAATATCATTAACGAAATGTTTAAAGAAATTGTAAGTAATGCAATACATTTATAACATCTTCTTATGGCTAATATTTTAACTAATCAAAAACGCCAAGCGTGGCCTAATGATAATAATGCTGGACTGCGTATATAGAGGTGTAACATTCGAGCTCGTATTTTCATTTGCGGGCGTATAACAAAAGTTGCATTGAGTTCTGCTATTCAATTGAGAGTAGTCGTATAGGTGCTGTTGACTGGTTGCCATTCCGCTGATCAGCAGCTCTAAATTAGAGACAGTTATATTTTGGGATCAGTGACTTAACCGTTTAGTTTCATTATGAATTTAAGAATTTTAAATTGACTGATATGATAAGAAATCTTAAAAACTATGTGAATAAAAAGGTGGGTTGTAAATGTGATAATTAATAGTAAGAATGTTTTTTAATACATTAAGGGTAAGCAAAATGTTAGGATGGTAGTAAGGCCTTTGAGGGATGATTCACGAAAACTCATATACGATGAATATGAGATAGCTGAGTTATTAAATTATGATTTTTCTTCAATATTTACTGATGAAAATTCAAGCAATATTCTTCATCCTGAACAGTTATTGATGGAAACAAGATCGAAGCATGGAAGCCATCACGTCATAGTCGTATAAGCACTATGGTAAGCATGGAAGCCATCACGCCATAGTCGTATAGGTACTATGGTAAGCATGGAAGCTATCACGCCATAGTCGTATAGGTATTATGGTAAGCATGGAAGCCATCATGGCATAGTCGTATAGGTACTATGGTAAGCATGGCAACTATCACGCCATAGTCGTATAGGTACTATGGTAAGCATGGCAAGCTATCACGCCATAGTCGTATAGGTATTATGGTAAGCATGGCAACTATCACGCCATAGTCGTATAGGTACTATGGTAAGCATGGAAGCCATCACGCCATAGTCGTATAGGTATTATGGTTAGCATGGCAACTATCACGCCATAGTCGTATAGGTACTATGGTAAGCATGGCAGCTATCACGCCATAGTCGTATAGGTATATGGTAAGCATGGAAGCCATCACGCCATAGTCGTATAGGTACTATGGTTAGCATGGCAACTATCACGCCATATTCGTATAGGTATTATGGTAAGCATGGCAGCTATCACGCCATAGTCGTATAGGTACTATGGTAAGCATGGAAGCCATCACGCCATAGTCGTATAAGTACTATGGTAAGCTCACAGTAAATTCACAAGTATTCAACAATAACAAAAAATAGTTATTGACTAATGAGTTTTTCATTAAATAATTTGCGATGTTATAATATTTAAACCTGCCTTTTCAAATCAACCGAGGACCTTTTATAGCTAACTATATGTTTTACTAAGATGCCATGATTAAATAATGGAATATTTTCTGGCCATTTTGATGATTCAACCTTATTTAACAGAGGTAAAATTCACATCTACTGTACACGAAACAGTTACTTTTTCTTACTCGTTGCCACCCCCCCCCCCTCCTCCGCAGTGACTCAACACCGCTAATAACCGGATTTCGAGTATCGTGGTGGGTACAACACAGATAGCCCATTGTGTAGCTTTGTGATTAAAAAAGACAAAACAAAACAAAAAAAATTCAATGACCTACAGTAGGAAAAATACAGGCAAAAAGGTTATTTCACACATGCACAATCTGAAAGAGCGAAAAGGTATATTTCCCATTGTAAGGGATCGAGAAATTAATACCCCAGGTAACTATTACAGACTTAAATGTGTTTATGGGAAACAAAAACACGAACCGGTTGCTTTTTTTACTTACTACTACAGTCGTTGAAAATCACAACCTTAAAAGATGTGTAATCTATCTATCTGTATATACATATACATGTTGTAGCATTTCTTTATTTGTGGATTGAATTGAGAAAAAAAAGAGAAATGTGGCATTAAGTAGTTGAAGAAATAAGAAAAAAGTAAACCACAATGAATACAGTAATTTTTAATTGTCTCTTATATGTTACGTACAGGAACGCTCTAGGATTTCAAGCTGTTGTGATTTCACTTATGTAAAAACCAACACAAAAGTTGAAGCCTCCAGAGTTCACGCCTAACTTCAATAACTTCAGATCCAAAGTTTTCATTATTCTCTCGCTACTACATCAGTTTCTGTTTGCGTCTGTTATTTATTAATGGAGTGCAGAAAATATAATTATCCTATTGGCCTAGAGGTAGCGCCACTTTACAATGAAGTTTAGTTATTTTAGAGCAAAGCCACATAGGGCTAACTGTTGTGTCCAACGCGGGGAAACGAACCCCGAATTTTAGCATTGTAAATCAGTAGACCTATGACTGTCCCACCGGGGGATCACGATAAGGAAACCGTGTATCAGTGTGACACTAATGGAACTAAGTCTTAAAGTATTTACCAACCACTGGAGATAAAGATTACATTTGTCTTATATCTCAGAATAGAAAACAATTAATAAAATGAACCATAGTGTCCAAGCTGTTCTCATTTTGGACTATCAAGTTACACTAGATTAACGACATGAATCTCTAAATCTTAACAATAGGCTGACTATGAGTGAGATATGATTGAGAAAGGTCAAACCGATTTCCTTTATATAAATTAGACACGCCTGTTTAATAACAGGAGGTTCAACAAGGCATTTATAACGAAGTTATTCTGAGTTGTCTGACTTTGAGAAAGAAAGCGACTGAACAGAAATGTACAAAACACCACGAACATTTTAAAATTCAAATTACAAAGAAAGTGTGTGTACTTGCTGTTATCAAACACGGGACAACCACTTCTACTGGTTTTTACATCTTCAACGGATCAGGCCCAAATCAACGTTTTTTTTACTTTGCAGTTAACGTCAGATTTACACAGAGCGACAAACGATACACGCGTGCTGATCATTCTCATCCCATCATAGGTGAGGCTTTAACCTCGAAACATCATCTGCTCTACCACTGAAGAACGCTGCTGTCATCACTCTTGTATAACTTGCATCATTACAGCAATGCATCCCATTGACACAGCAGTATTACTTCCAGAAAATAATAAATGCAGCAAGAACTTTAAACTCAAAATTTATCTTGGAATAAGAAAAATCTATACTTTAAAAAAGCAAAAATCTATCTACTGAAGATCTGAAACTAACTATACCTCAATGAAAAATATATTTCTTTCTCAGCAAATCTCAATCACAAAACAAAAAATATTGACAACAAAGATAGTATAGTACTGTTACGACAGAGGAATTCACGTGACGCTGGTAATACGTAATGAGTATCTAGAACGTTCGTGAAGGCTCGAGTGTTTGCCAGACGCCCTCTATTTTGTATATATATATATGACCGGCAAGAAGTGACGAGAGGATAACTGCAGGCAGAGAGAGAGATACAGAGACAGATAATCGAGTCAAGCCGTAAGTAAAGTGCGTGAATCGTTGTGAATTCTAACGTGTGTTTAAGTTAAAGTGACCATGGAAATTAAGTGTATTGCAAAGTTGAATTGAGAAAGAATAAACTAGTTTTATTTAAGAAAGGACTTGTAGCTCTGAAGTTTCTCGGAAAGAATTTCTACGGAAAATTAACAAACGAACACAGAGACGTAACAGTACTTTACAGAAACACACTCACTCTAATTGCATACGCTACCCACATGACTGGGGTCTATTCTCAAGTCAATAAGAATTTTTTATGTCCTCAAAGCATCATATTGTTTACCACAACAAACGATTACTGTCACTATCTATACTGTATCTCGTGCTACAGTGATCCATTCCAATAGGTATACTATAACATCACGTGTGATTCACCCTGTAATGTGAGAAATTTGATATATTTCCCTTGACCATGTTCGAAGATAAAACCAACATGGAGAACACTAGAAGTTTGACAATATGTATATCAGTTAAGGATACAGAAAACACATGTTACCTTGCTGCACTAAATTAATGAAAAATAACGTTTCTTTCCTGTCATCTTGCATACAAACAAAAAATTAATTATTATTATTGAAGCACTCTTTGCTCCAATATGGACCACAATTATTTTTCGGTCAGACATTACTAGATCTATTAGAAAAAGTCTTGAGCAAATATGTCAAACGTTAGCACATATAAAGAGAAAAGTTTAATATTTTTAACCTATAGTTTACTGGAGTTAGTGACAGAGAACAAATACGAGAGAGCATACAAACACACAGCTAATTTAATTTCATAGTTAGAGTTATTTTTAGAATATGTTGTACGAATCTTGGTAACATACACTTAATGCATGATTTACCCTTAAACAGTTCAACTCAGTCTTTCTAATATATAGTAAAAATTAATATATCACATTAGCAGGCAACAAATATTATCAACATTTTACAGAAAACTCTAAGTATTGGCTCTGTTTTCGAAGCTATTTTTTCTTTGCATTAAAGCTCGGCATGGCCAGGTGGATAGGGCGCTCGACTCGTAATACGAGTGTCGCGGGTTCGAATCCCCGTCACACCAAACATGCTCGCTCTATCAGCCGTTGAGACGTTATTATGGGACGGTCAATCCCACTATTCGTTGGTAAAAGAGTAGCCCAAGAGTTGGCGGTGGGTGATGATGATTAGCTGCTTCCCTCTAGTCTTACACTGCTAAATTAGGGACGGCTAGCGCAGATAGCCCTCGTGTAGCTTTGCGCGAAATTCCAAAACAAACAAACAATGTTCCAAGTAAAGAAAATTGTCGGGATGGCTAATATCAATGCAAATAAGATGATATGGATAA
>NW_013665699.1:1192851-1207284 GCF_000517525.1 Limulus polyphemus | reverse complement strand
GTAAAACAAAATAAAAATAATGAAGTATAGAATTGGGTATCTTTTACTGTTTTTTTTCTAAAATATGTTATGGCTCAGAGAAATAACGAAGAGAGAATATGATAAATGCGTCAAAAGAATGTTCTATCGTCCCCCCCCCCCCCAAAAAAAAGAAGAATATAGAATAAACAATAACTAATACAATTCTAGAAGAGTCTGCAGTCAGTCATACGAGAAGTTATTGTTTATGGATACATCATTGAAAGGAATATTATAATTTCTGAGCGTGGCAGCGCAAAACAAAAGTTTAAGAAAAATTGGCAAGATTAAAGAATTGAATGTAAAGACTAGAGAAGACCATGGAAATGTGAAGTGTTATATGTTCCAAGTAAAGAAAATTGTATGGATGGCTAATATCAATGCAAATAAGATGATATGGATAGCATTTGCATCATCCTTACATAATAGCACAGGCATACAATTTAGTAGAATGTTAACAGACAAAAATAGGTTAAATTAAACTCAATTATTGTTGAATAGTTATATATTGCTATATGTTAAGTCTTGTCTGTGCTATAATGATAAGGCGAGAGTAATAGTTCGAATAATTATACCATTAATAATACCAACACCTCATCTTAATCATTCCGCGAGACTTTGTAGACGTTAGGACACTCAGACTTTTTTTTTTTTTTTTTTGAGGCTCTCTTGCCAATTATTTACCACATAAATTTTTCGATTGGTTTAAACATGATATATTTACGATGTAATTTCTGTTGGCTGGCTTAATCCTGATTCAATTAAGATATGACCTTGGTTAGCTAGTTTAATCACGAATTAATTATGATTCATGCTTTGTTGGTTGGTTTATGGGATCTTCATTATTGATTTTCCTTATAGTATTTAGGTAGGAACAGTAGGATAACTGAAGGTTTGCCAAAAAACGTATTTCGTAGCAGAAACTTGAATTTATTTGGCTTTGACTGAGTCTGAAACAAAGAGACAAAACACAAGTTTACATATAGTAAAATAATTTTTCATTCCCAACAACCAAAATTAAAGACACATGTAAGTGTGACACCTTTACTGGAGAGAGACGTAATGTTAAGTTAAGCAAAAGCTTCAAATAGTACCAGTTGAAGTTCTAGTAAATAGAAAGTTATACCAAGACACTTTTTACAAAACAATTAAAGCTAAGTTGTTCTAAGCTGAAATCTTTAGATAAATATTAAAATATTGTAATCTTATCTTAAAATCTTGTCTTAGCTTGAGAAAACGTGACATTATATAGGGGAAATGATAATAGTAGTCTTTTCGGGAAGCGGGTGCCACCCACGTGATAGAGGTTCCCTGTATAAAAAAAAAAGTCTTATATCCGTGCCAGCAGAAAAGATCACAATTGCTTTCTATACACAATAAACTATATTGCAATAATCCTTTCTACGAGAAAGTGCACGTGATGTTGTAGTTGAATGACCCAGTTCTGTGAGCAAGTTGGTTGAGAAAAACTTGGTAGTTCCATTGACCAAGTTTTCATATTAAAATAATCAATATGTACAGACATTTTGAAAACAAAATCACATATTAACTAGGGGGGTAAAACATATGGTGAACTTGTATACCACAAGTTTAAACATGTTTCAGTTAGGAGATAATTACTGTCAACTTGTTTAATTAAATTTAATTACAACATATATATATATGATTATGCACGATTGGCTAAAATGGGTGGCCGTGTCTCAGTAGTTAAAGAGCCAGACTGTTGGAGCTGAGATTCTGTAGTTTACATCTCATTACCAGCAAAAACATTTGTGATTTGTACTTAGAGACCGTGGGTGCATTATAAAAGTGATGGTCAAATTCTACTATTTAGTCTGACAAGATTAGCCACAGAACTAGTGGTGAGTTGTGTTTATTAGCTGCCTTCTCTCTAGTCTACAATTTTAAAATTAGGGACAGCTATCATTGATAGTCCTCAAGTAGCTTTGCATGAAATATAACAAAATAAACAATTAGCTAAAACTGCAATGCTATTGTAAAAAGCTTCTACAAAGGATGACAAGGTTAGTTTATACTATACATCTAGAAAAGCTTTTCCACATATGTCCCATTATACGTAAAATACATCTCCCAAAAATCACGGGCCTGGCATGGCCAGGTGGTTAGGGCGCTTGACTTGTAATATGAGTGTCGCGGTTGGAATCCCTATGCCACCAAACATGCTTGCCCTTTCAGTCGTGAGGGCGGTATAATGTAACGGTCAATCCCACTATTCGTTTGTAAAAGAGTAGCCCAAGAGTTGGCGGTGGGTGGTGATGACTAGTTGTCTTCCCTCTAGTCTTTCACTGCTAAATTAGGGACGGCTAGCGCAGATAGCCCTCGTGTACCTTTGCGCGTAATTCAAAACAAACCAAATAAAAAAGCCACAAAATACAAAGAAGCTGCTTGGAGAGACTTGACAGGTTTATTGTCGAATGGAATTGTTGTGAGTCCAGATTTTTTGCCATATATTAACAATACCTGTGGATATGCCAGTTTTCATTACACTGTTGTTGTTTTTGTTTTTTTGTAATCAAAGCATTTACTTTGTGGATCAGGACATTGCTCCAAATGGGCTTGGGCTAAAGATTTGGATCCCACTGTTGTCCTAAAACTGTGCTGTACGAATATTGGTAATTCCATGAAAAACATTGAAAATGTCCTTTTTTTGAATTGCCGAGTTCTTTTCGTCACACAAAAGTAGCCAAGACCTGCTTTTCTTATAGTGTTTCAGCTCATAATTAAAGATTACTCTGTGTAAATAGTTATTGTGTAGTTTTGAGCAAAAATCCTAAAACAAACAAACAAATAAACTTATTTTATTTCTGTACTGAGGATCAATGCAAAAATTCCATAGCTATCTTTTCCTATTTTAAGAAGGATGGGAGGTATTAGTTGTCTATGTATGGCTATTAGAAATTTACTGACAGAAATGACAAAAACACAAGAAAGGACTTTGCTAAATCTAAATATAGTATAATATTTCATTATATTCTCTGTTTTTAACATAGAAATAAAAATCATGAATAATTTTATAAATATTAACGTGCTCTAATAGTAGTATTACATCTGAAATTATAATTTACCCTACTGGCATCATTCGAACACCTATATGATATTTACAAGTGTTTCTTTTCTTTTTAGGTTAGAGAGGCGGATATGTTTTGTTCACTAAAATTGTCAAAGTTTTGCACTTTTGTTTGGAACGCATATTGGATCTATAAGGTGCAAGCAGTCAGCTTTGGAATGTGGTGACCTTGTATTTGTGTTAATCACACACTCTCAAGGGTAATTTTGTATTTCCAGATTTTCCTATAGAAAATGGCACTAGAGACTTCCTTGGACATGCTAATGTGTTCTCTAGTAACATTGGTGGTGTAGAGATTTAGAAATACCTAAAGACTTTGTCTTCCTTGTTTTAACTTATGCGATTATCAAGCAACGAGAGTGACAAATATGCATTGAGGGAGTTGATCCTATTTGAATAAACAAGTAGTAGTTAATTGTCTCAGTCTTATTCAGGCTCCCTCACTGTTTATCTATAATCTATTTTTAAATTTTCTCTCTATTTAGAGATAAGTGTAAATATGTTTTGTCTGGTGCATACATTTAAGATAGTTGTGCTTGCTCATCTTTTGCTTGTTATTGCTAAAAAAATTTTGCTTTTGTTTACTCTTGTTCCTCAACTCAGTTAGGTCAGAATGCAGTTTAATTCCATAATATTTATCTTGCATTTACATGAGGGCACAGTGGACAGGTTTTGTCCAAAGGCGTGCTTAACCCCAGCTCATAAATATCTTAGTACAGTTTGTTATGCACAAGTAAAGATGAGTGGGATTGGGGTCATAATTGTGGTTGATACATTAAAACTAATAATAACAGGATAAAGATGAATGTAAAGGTATAGCCTGACCATCTTGGTTCTGTCATTTGCAGAGTGAAGTAGATTGGTTCAAGCAGTAGTATGTTAGGGAGTAGATCTAATACACCTATTGTCAGCCAGTCTCGCTTGTGCAGTAGACGAAAGACAGTTCTATGGGAAACTATTCAATGTTATTAAACTGGTTTTAGGAATAGTGGACTTCACGAGTACATACTGAGAAGGAAGTCAGAGAAGCGTTTACTTAATGTATACAGATTTAACTCCATTTTCACACTCAGAGTAGGGATTGTGTGATCCTGCAAAGATTTCAGCAGTGCAGTGAAAAACTGGCATGAACCCGTGACAAATCAAGATATCCACATTTTCTGAGGTCAAATATCAGAATACTAACATTTTTGTGGGACAATTTATCCGTGATATCTGGACACATATTTGGACACATTTCGTGTGGACTGAAGAGCATTTATCCTATTCAAATAAGTATATAGCAGTTAAGTTTATAAGTCTTATTTAGATTCTTTCAGAATTTATCCTTATCTATGGAGAGAGAAGCTTTAACATCTTTTGCCTTATGCACACACTTGATTCAGTTGTGTTCATCCATCTTATGTTTGTTATCAATAAATAAACAGTTGTTTTTGTTTACTGCAAAATTGCATCAAGCCTCTTTCCTTAATTCAGATGGGTAAAATATTTCAGTTGAGCTCTGTAATACTTATTCTGCCAGTACCTCTTGTTGGAGGTGGTTTTATTCTTAACTGTAGGATGTCAGTTTCTACATCCTGCAGTTTAATAAAGCAAATGTCTTACTTATTTCTTACAATTACAGAAACTTGAGATGCAATTATATATGTATATTTTATTATTGTGTCTATCATAAGCTTATTGAGGGTGATCTGTTATTATCATTATCTATTTACCAGTCTCTATATTTTAATGCTTTTTAAGGTCCTCCTTTCATATTCTCAATTAAACTGTGATATATCAATTACTATTTTTCCCGCCACTTAATCAGTGTACTGTGATTTAGTTGATTATATTTGTATTGAAAAAACGTGAGTTGTCCGTAACTTTAGTTGATGCACAGCGCTTAAGCTATAAAATATAAAGCAAACTAACAAAAGTTTGAAACATAATATTCTGTGAAACCTAATTAAAAATTTGATTAATTTATAGATAAATCTGAATAATAACATAATTAAGAATGTACATGAGCAATTTTCAAGCCCAATCAATGAGTGCAGAAACGATTGAAGTGCATTCACCTGACATAATAATGTTAATATCCCCAGATTAATCGATCTTCTTATGAGTAATTAAGTATGAGGCACAGAATAATTGAGGGCTTACCAAAAATATTTAAAGTAGCAAAATCTAAATCCTCTTAGCCTTGATTGAGTTTGAAGCAAAATACACAGTGAAATAATCATTTTTCAAGCAGTCACAAACAAACAATCAAAGCTTTTAAAGGTTAATATATTTTGGAACCTTTATTGGAGTATTTCATTAGATTGCATAAGTATTTGTAGTAATCAGAGCAATGCCTTTCTCAATCATTTTAATCCAGACTGAGAAAACATAGCATTACATAGGGAAAACAACAATATCATTCTTCTCAGGGCACAACTGCAACCCAAATAACTGATGGTCCCTGTGACATCATATGAATTTCCAGTGGAAAAGATCTCTGTTTATTTTTATACATAAGTACTATGTTATTACAACAATCCTTCCCATGAAAAAGTATATTGTGATATACTAAGTGAATGACCTAGTTCTATGAGTAATTAGAGTGAGAAGAATTTAGTGCTACACTTAACTTACTTTCTATATTAAGAACACTTAACTGACTTTCTATATTAAGAAAATATGCTAAATATGTACATATTTTTTGAAAAATGTTTATATTAACTAAAGGAGTGGAAAAATATTATAAATATACATTTCACACCCCTCTCCCATTCGAACCAACCCAACCATTCATAAATTTAAAACTTAAAATCAGTTAAAATATCTTGCATACTCGTCAAGAAATCGATATAACTTACTTTAACTCTTGCAAATTACTTGTTCAAAAATACATACAAACATAAAGGGGATAACGTTTTTACTAAACAAAGGAATGCATATTGACATTAATGTCACACGTGTTCAAACAATGTAACTTCTCAGCAATGGCTTTAAAACAGAAATAAAACACCCTTTAAAAGTTACTGACATTTAATTACAAAACAAAAAACATTTAACACTTCTGACACTTGGATGAGCTCTGTGAAAATCTGACTTCTGAGAAGATTCTCCACATGGTAACTGCGGCTAGGACAATTCAGAATTATGATACGAGTTTCTGCAGACTCCATCAGTTCTGACTTGACAAGAGTAGACCTCCCTGGCTAGGCTCGTTGCAGACTAGGTTCAGTCAGGCTGAGGTCGCTTTTTGTTAGCTTGATATCTCCAAATGCTTCTCCAGCTGGAAGTGGGGCTGCAGTCTATTCCTCATTTATCTAGTGTGGGTTTCCTGGAGACTTCAGAACCAGTCCACCCATGGCTTCGATCAAAGTCCACATGTCTAATGAGTTGGGAAACTCCATTATTCTTACTCTACTTGGCTGAGGAGTCTTGAGGACAGTAAAGTAGTTGGAGACAACTGAAAGGTTTGCAAACAGATAATTTTCTGTCAACTCACTCTTCATTCTTAATAGTAGCTTCTTAGGATTGGCAACACACAAATGTAAACTTCATCAAAATGTTATTTGAAAACGAGATAGCCAGAATAGTTAATAACTTGATCTGAATTGCATTCTAAGGTCAACCACTTTCTGATTGATCGAAAATTTAGCTGAAAGTTTAGGTTAAATTTGTAATGACCCAGTTACAACAATTACTTATCCTAACATTTCCTTTAAAGAGGGAGCGTGAAAACTGCTATCATGGTCAAGTGTCATTTCTACAGGCCTGCACATACTCACGTGTATATCACCTGTAGAAAATGTATCCCTTTCACCCGTGAGCACACTGGTCTTCAGGCTTCATTGAGAATCGTACTTGACCTTCCTACATCCAGCTCAGCTCTCTGCTGTTGCCGTTGCCATAACGACAGCTCACAGCTACATTCCTTCCAACTGTTTGATTGTTATATAAACAGAACCTCAGGTTCAGCAGGAAAGAAATGGGGTGAAATAGTAAATTCTGGCTCATACACAAGTAACCAAAATAGGCAAGCCATCAGATAAACATTATCCTTGATCTTCTCACCATAGAAATTTACCAACACCAACATCTAAATTCCTTTCAACTGAGTATGTTTGCATGAATATTCAACATTCTAACACACAAACCGACTCCTTTCAGTCACTTTCTAGATATAAGTTTAGCATAACTAATGGCAACAGGGAAGCAATACTATATTGGTTTTTTGCCACCGGCCATACTCTTACAGCTTGCATTTCAACTGCACCTTGTACTGAAACGATATTAAGAAAATACTCAATAAACTGCGTGCTTCTCAAAATATTTCAATCTGCATAATTGAAATCATTCATTTACAACCAAATAAAACAGTGAACTAAATTTATACTTGGTATAACTTAAGCTACTGCTTTTTGAATTTCACTTTCTACTAATAATTTCATCTTCTCTCGAATACTTCCATTTGGTCTAATT
Organism: Limulus polyphemus; assembly: GCF_000517525.1. Lineage (NCBI taxonomy): Eukaryota > Metazoa > Arthropoda > Merostomata > Xiphosura > Limulidae > Limulus > Limulus polyphemus. The sequence continues at coordinate 1,199,720 of NW_013665699.1, read as the reverse complement.
GAACACATTGCTTGGTACTGCTTTAGAAAACAGTTGGCCAAGCTGTATTTTCTTAGTGGTATAGTATGAGTCTAAATTACACTTTTATTGCGTGTATAAACATCTACTATTTGCTAACTTTCTAAGTGTCAAAACTGAAATATTCTCCGACCAGTATTAAAGAAAATATCAGATGCATGTATTTTCAAATAAACCTTTACAAGTCATTCATCATGGTTAATTTCATATTTCAAAATCTTAACATCCGACCAAATCCTTTATTTTCATTCACATGTTGCATGATAGTTGTACAGTTATTATCTTAACAGCTGATCCAGCACTTAATCCTAGCCATACCACATCTTCTTCAGACACCTCTTCATTTGACTCATATTTTACAGCCAGATAAATAATTTAAGCATCTTATTCATAATCAGCTGAGCTAATATGATAATAAACAATACTTTCATTGTCCTCTTACTCGCCAGTCTCGATTTCTGATTCCTGCTCAAGTTAGTGCACAATAGGCTCATCAGTAATGCATGGTCTAGATTGTCAATATGCTACACATGCTTTCTCGTGCCATGTAACTGCTATACCTTGTATTTTAATAGAATGATCCAACTGAGAACTAAATCAGGACCTGTCCAACCAGATACGGGCTGCTTCCATGCCACAGAATTTACCAAAGCCATATTCAATTTCTGTGCTGGAGCTTCTATTTCTTGACTGTTTGGTTATAACATCTCTACAACAATATGATGGCATTCCATAATACTGGCATACATATATGTGTTAATTGGCCAGTGCAGACCTTAGCCAGAAACTCCAGTACATCTGCTCTAAGGGGAGGACTGTACATCACATAAGCAAGGAGCAATATTTCCAATCAGATATGAGTATGTTCAGCAAACAACAAGCCAATGTCTGCTCTGTTGTAATATACACCATCATGACATATGGTAAGAGTTTGTCCCAGTCAGATAATCTGAGATTAACAACATTTGCAAGAATTGGTTTGACAGTTTGTATTACCAACTCTGCTAAATTAGTAGACTGCTTAGGTGTTGAAATATGATGGTGTCAGGGAGAATTTTTGTGTCTAAGAGAAGTCTTCTTCTGGACAACAGACTCTTGCTGATGTTGTGAAGGTCCATGACATCTTTCCGAGTGTGGTCATAGACCTTGGAAGGAATACTGCTGAAATCTGGTGTAACAGTAATAACTGATCAGGCTCTTCTCCTGATATTTAACTATTTCTCCTAGTTATGAATTCTTCAAATGTGAAAAACGTTTTTTTCTTCTCATATTCAAAATTTCAACTTATTTACTCAAGAAATCGGAAGAGCACAGAGAGATACACTTGTCAAGAGATAAACAAGCACTGCACTATAACAAATCATGGTCAAGACACCAAATTTGCTACATACTTTGTAATTTTCTAAGATTAGTTAATTTTATTTTGAGTAACCAGGACCCACAGAAAAATTGAAGGATTACCAGAAAATGTTTTACGGAGCACAGTTTGAATTCTCTTAACCTCAAATGAGTTTGAAGCAAAAAATGAGACCGGGTACAATGTATCACACAATGAAATAACCGTTATTCAAACAACAATCAAAGCTTTTAAGGGTAAGTGTATTTAGGCACCTTTACTAAAGGGATACTTTGATTGAATCACTATTTGCATTAATGAGAGAAATATTGTTCGATACAGAAAAACAAACAAACATGATGTTGTATTCCTTGGGTATCGCCTGACTTGCTTTCTATACAGTATGTGCTATGTTACATCAATCTTTCGCACGAGAAAGTACTTCAATGAATGACCTAGTTCTGTGAGTAACTAGGGTGAGAAGAGCTTAGTGATTCCTAGACTGACTTTTTATATTAAAGACACATGATAAATATTTACAGAATTAATTAAAAATTGGTATATTAACTAAAGGGTAAGCTTGCGTATCATAGCGACAAGAAAACGAAAATTTGGACTCATTTATTAACAGTTAAATATAGATAAATAAATAACTCGAAAACACCAGGCTTGAAATTTTTTGAAGCTGTTGTTTTTGTTTTTACATTAGCGTCAGTTAAATTCAATAAAAGTAAATTAAAATGTCCGCCATAAATGATTGTCATTATTTATTATTTTCTTTTTTTTTGTTATAAATAATGTCACTTACAGCTATATTTCTCAAAAAATAAATGCCGTTTCATATAATTCCCAAGGGACAACAATGGGACATTTGGCCCATTTATACTACTCCATTCTCTGATACAACGTATTACAAATTAAATGTATAAACTCGATTTTTATAACCTACTTTGATATTAAAAATACTCATCGTCTATTCTCTTAAACATCTGCCCTCCAGTGGCTCAATGGTAAGTCTACAGGCTTACGACGATAAAAATATCGGGTTTCAAAACTCGTGGTGGGCATAACACAGATAGTCTATTGTGTAGCTATGTGCTTGATAAACAGTAAACCAAATTTAAACATATTCAATGTTGCACATTCTACCATATCTAAAGGCGAACTATTTACACAGGATAACCAGCCTATTAGAAAACTAACACAACCTTAAATAGTTTTGTATGAGATTTCTAAGTTTTAAACTCGTGATTTCTGGAACCTATTCTTTCTGTAACTTGTAATTTGATGTCATTTTGATAATGTATTAACAAAAATATAACTAATGTCTGGCTTTGACAGTATTGTTTGCCGAGATATTTCATACACTACAATGACGTCGACGAAAAGTCTTAGCCTCAAAATAATCATGGATTATTTTTGGTGTGTTATTATTAGAGACATTTTCTTTATTTTCTGCAACACTTTTGACTCTTGCATGGATTTACATTTTATTTTTGTCATAATTTCCAACAACGCACCTGCCACCTATAGAGAGAATATTTAGAATACCGTCTGTCAGTTGTGAGCCAGGACTGAGAAGGAAATGGGGTGATGTTGATCTCAAAATTAATGGATTTCTTTATCTCAAGACTTCATTATTTGGGTTTCAAAGACGTTCACGGTAAGCAGTATTGCTAATTTTATTACTTTTAGTGAAACTTTAATACAGAAAGATAATAGTATTTATAGCATAGTGATTAAGTTTAACTTTAAGTAGAAAAGCACTAGTAGTAGTACTACTACTGGTAATACTATAATTACAAATTTCAAGTGTGAGAGTAGTAATAGTATTCCTAACTCACAAATAATCTTACTAAGCTAATCGATAACTCTCACTACATAAACTGAACACTTATCACTGTATACCTCACTGACAACTAACTCACTGATTACTGATATTTACTCTTGTTTATACTTACTTAGTACTTACCATACAAAGTTTTTTAGATCATAACATTTTGTACCCTCTACTACTACTAGTTATTATTGCCTTTTGGAAAGTCATGCATTAATCTTAGTTATACATAAATTGTAAGAAATCTATATGCAATTTTTAAAGCATTTTTAATAATAAAGAAGTAGATGTGAATTATCATGCATTTAAGAGTTGAATTGTTTAACAGTTTCATTGGGTATAGCTTTGCCAGCCAAAGTAGCTTACTGATACTGTAGCCACCAAATGAACCAATATTGGTAGTCTGAACATGGGAAGGTATTTTTGTTTGGTACTTTAGTATGGAATACTGATAACTGCATTTGGCATGCTAAAATCAGAAAACTTTTTAATTCATAGTTTACAGTCAATTATTTGTTATCTTAGTTTATTTGTTTATAGATATCAAATTCATATTTTGAAGTTATAAGATATACATGATCATAGTTTATTTACAGGGTAGGCTTTCAAGAACTTGTATCTTCCATGTGTATGTGATGTCTTAGTTATAGATTTTATTACTTAACCAAAAATAATAAGCTAAAGATGCAGTTTTGATTTTATTAAGGTTACTATGTGTTTTTGTACCCATATAATTTTCATTTATTATTTAGAATGAATAGCAAACATAAATTGGAAGTTTTTACGACAGATTATCAGGAAACCTGTTATTTTATTGACAATCAATAAATCAGAACTTATATGTTTATGTGAAAGGTTATTGTCATAATCGACTTTGTACTGGGTACGTAATAACACTACAGTCATTTAGTGACATGACATCATTTAAGAAGCATTATCTTTTGAAAATGAAATATATTCATTTGCAGTAAAATTTAAGCACTAATTCAGATTTACAAAATAATTGTAAAAGGGAAAAATATACTTATGAATTTATTTATTTATAGGTTATGCTAAAAAACTTATATTTTATTTTCCAAACTTTGAAAGCATACAGCTCTTCAATTTATAGGCTTAACATTAAAATGTGATGTGCCTGTCTCAAGGTATAATTAGTAGTTTGAAATTTGTTTTTTGGCAATTCTGTGATCTCTATATAAGGATCTGTAAGCATGTCTTGTCATAGTATGAGCATCTATGTGCATAAAAAATATTTTAATGTTTAGCGTACTTTCTAAAAAAACATGTTTTTCACCATTTCTTACTAAACCATTATATTACACTTGGTTGTAAATTATTTCTGCTGCTACAATTATTATACATTTTACATTGTATTTCATCATACATCTCATGTGTATCAATTACACACAATTTTCCAACACCATTAAAGTGTGTGCCATACATTTTCAAACATGGTTTACAAAATGGTGGGTCAGAAAATAAGCATTTTTTTAGACCTTGAGGTAGACACATCAGGGTCTATACTGATAAATTATGTTACATGATATTGTGTAAGATAAATGTATAAATTAAGAATATAGAAGTTTTAAACATTTGTGTTCTTTTATTTTCACTGTTAGTCCTTTGATTCACCAGTGCACTTTGTTTCTTTGCTTTTACATTTAAATGATTACATTTGTATGTTGTCTTAATGCCTGTCAGTTGCCTGGGTAGGTACTTACAAGTGGTGTAGTTTTAATTTTTTGTCGACAGGTGCACTGAAATATGTTAAACTTTTTGGCTTGTTTCTGTACAATGTATTTCCATCCAAAATTAATTTAGTAATTATTTAAAACTGCTAATCAAAAATAAGCCAGCATTATAGATCAGAATTAAAATTGTTATAAGTGAAATGTACTATTCTGAATAACAAAATCATGAGAAGTAATAATACTTAATAATTTTTAACCCTACTCTACACCAATAACCTAAAGCTCTTAATGGTTAGATTGAATTCTCTGGATACCCTTACTGTTAATGATATTTTCAGCCATGATGCCAACAATATCTTACTAGAATTGGCCAGTATAGGAGATTTAGATTAGTCCTAAAACCACACACAAAGCCAACAATACACAATAAGTTTTCAAACAGTGTATCTGGACTTTCTAATTTATTTGTGCCATATTTTGAAGACAATAAAACAAGAGGATAAAAGTTTAAGATTTGAAAAAGATAAGATAGGCACCAGTTAAGACAATTTCATTTTACTAACAGGTTAGTTATGTAATGATTTGCCAGTTACCAAATGGTCCTTTCTTACCCACAATGTTCTGTTACACCCAAAATAATTTAATGAAACAAAAAAAAGCAAAAGGAATACTAAATGTGACATAATCTATGGATAACAAGTGTACATCCAACATTAATATATATAACAGTAAAACTGTAAATGGTTATTACAAATTTGAAATAATTTAATTATATGTAATTTACTTTACATTTATTGAAATGTTTCACACATTTTCCAAGTATGTTAATATTGGCATTGTTTTTGAAATAAATTCTAAATGTTTTCTTTTTATGATAGACGCACATTGATCAACTGCTATAGGTCTACTATGCTGTTACTAACTAAAAACGTGTGTAGACCTGGGTTTCTCACTACATACAGACAGAACTTTCAAGAGAGTTTGGTGGTAGGAGAGTATGTAATTAGTATTACAACAATGAGCAAGTCAAGTAGGCCTAGTACATTCTTGATTCAATGTGACTGACAGTTTGATGTCTTTCTCATAAAACCGGGATGTTTTTTGCATCTGGGACAAACTACCAAAAAATAGGACAGTCCCAGCAAAACCTCTCTAGATTAACACTCTAGATTAACATCATGTGAACTAATCGATTAATGTATCGGATTATTACTGTTTTTGATTATTCCAACAATTAATTATTAGAACTTAGGATTAAATCAGTTGTCATGAAAATAGATTGTTCACAACTGAATCAGGCTGAGTATGGCCCAGTGCTTAGTGTGCCAGATTGTGGTTTGCATCCTTTTACCAATATAAAAGCAAAAAAAAAACACATTTTGGGCCATGGATGCATTGAAAAGTGTTATGGGCAAATCCCAATATTTGGTCTGATAAGACTAGCCTAAGAGTTGGAGGTGAGTGATGTTGACTAACTGCTTCCCCCCCCCCCCTAATCTATCGTATTCAAAATAGAAATGGCTGTCATAATTAGTATTATTATGTATATGACTGACCATGCTATTTGATTAAAACGTGTTTAATACTTTAATTATAATTGAGTAAATTTTGAGCCCAAACTATTACAGTAAATATATATATATATATATATATACATACACACAGTGTGGTCACAAGTAAATAGACACCACCTTTTGAGAAAAAATGAAAGTTTTCAGTCATATTCACATGAATTGATATATTTATAAGTTAATTAATATCTAGTAGATCTTCATTTCGCTTCGTGGAGTTCGTTGATCCTTTAGGGCATCGTGAGAATCATCTCGTCAATTTTAGATTGTGGGATTTTCGCCCACTCTTGCTTCAAAACTTGGAGTAGATCGCTCTTCCAAGTTTTTTTTTTTTTTGTTGTTGTTGTTTCTTGACTTGCCGGTTGAGTATGGCCCAGAGGTTTTCGATGGGGCTCATGTCAGGAGATTGGCTCGGC
>NW_013665699.1:1163806-1191971 GCF_000517525.1 Limulus polyphemus | reverse complement strand
TGCGGACCATTTTCATTTATATATATTGCTCTGTGGACACAAATTAATTAGCATAAATCAGTTAAATGACGAAAAATTAGGTGTCTATATACTTGTGACCACTCAGTGTATATAAAATGGCTAAATTATTTTATAATAAGATTACACAAGCTATATCCAATAAGTAATAACAATTATAGAAGTAGAGAAAGTTAATTATGATGAATGCAGACTGAACTGATTTTAACAAAAGTTATGTAACAATGAATTATGCTCCATGGTTGAAATTGGGTTTTAACACTTAGTACAGACCAAGCATATTTATCCATTTTGTAGTTTTGTGCTTATCAAAACAAATGATGAATTATAGGCCTGTGCTACTAACAGTAGCACTAATTCATATAAAAATATCTGATATGAAAGAAATAACATATTCATTTAAGTAATTATAATTCATGACTGAATTTTTGACAGATAAATGTCATTTGAATTTTTTGCTTTTCACACGCTTACTTTGTACTTTCACATGAATGACTCTCAAAGTCCGCTTTGTTTCCATTATAACATAAAATTGATGAACAACATCCGCTAAACTTAATAAAAAAAATAATTCAAAACCAGCCTTTATCATTCAAGTATTTATCAATCCTTCCCATAAACCTCCTTAAATGTAATGCATCCAACACATTTGAAGGCAATTCATTTTTAAAAAATGATGCATTAACATGATAAATTTCCTGAGTTACATTCCAACAATCTTTTTTTTTTTGCAAGACAAAACAATTTCATTTATCGTAAATTGTCCTCATATGAAAACATTTATTAATGAAACTACGATCGAAAACTCTTCAACTGCTAAATTACTTGCTTGAGCTGATCAGTTGGTACTATATCAGAAAATGTTCGGCTCCTAAAGTTGTATATATATGTAAAGTTTCTCATTTGTATATGATATAAAGGTGCACAATCAATGTACTTATCCTCTCGCCTGTAGTTTCAGTAGGGTAAAACCAACCTGTCCTATAACGGTCTCATCCCAGCTCAGTGTTTGTTGTCTACATTTTTAAGTGTTTGCCCACAAGATGACTACAAGAAAAGTAGTCGGATCACGAGTACATTTCTGGTTGAACAGTAGAACTTTTGACAGATGAACGCAATTTAATCTTTTAATATATTTTACTTTTCATATACTTATTTTGTATTTTCATATGGACAAGTATATAAATTTTCATTATATTTCTTTCATCCAATTTTTTTTTGTTTGATGTCTGTTGTATGCATTTTTGAATGATTGCCCAGAAGATGACTTCAAAAAGTAGTCAGATACATCAAGTTTAAACTATCTCCTGAGCAAATGGAACTTCTCTTGTTGAAGTCGTTTTCGTGCTTTGTTTAGATGGCAAAGTAACAAAATTCTGAAATTGAAGATGGCTTAATTTAGTGAACGAAATTAATAGTATTACGATTCCACATTTCACTAACCTTGCCAAACTTATGTAGTGAATTTAGTAAATTAATATTTTAAAGACCGTTAGTACTGATAATTACTAGAAGGCGGTAGATATTTTTATAACTTAAATAATAGTCCCTGTAGACTCCCACTGGAGCATAGGGCCCCAACAACACCTCGCCGACGGAAGTTGTTGTTGCAGTAATTTTTTACGAACGAACCCGGTACCTTTGGATTTGAAATCCAACGCGCTATCCACTGCGCTATAGTTATGACTTAAAAAATTAAAAGTTATTTTAATTTATATATGTTGTAAAAGCATGTAAATCAGCAATATTCATAGTAAACAACAGGCTACAAGACTATTTATATGACATGTAGCTGCCAAATTACAGAATAATTTTTTTATTACTATTTCCATAATGTATTACGTAAATCAAAGCAGTTTTATGTTAAGGAGCTCGACCACTGAAATTTAATACAAAATACAGACTTAACTCTTCGTTACTGTGTATACGTTGTGTCCCTGATAAAGCCGCAAGGTGTAATATTTGAGAGTAACAAATACAAGAAAATTAAAAAAACAACATTCTGATAATAAGTTTTGTATTTGCATCCGTTACAAAATATATACTGAAAAAAACACCAAAAAACTAGTGACAAATTTATTATTATATAAGAATTACAATACTGAAACTCTAATTTGCTCTGTTTCATATCATTCAGTCTGCAGCGCCCCCTTGTGGCTCAGCGGTAAGCCTTGGAGTTTATAACGCTAAAAATCGGCTTTCGATATACTCGGTGGGTCGAGCACACTCACTGTGTAGTAGATTTGCAGTTAACAACAAAGAGTCAGTCTGATGCTGGAATGATACGACCCCTGGAGGTAAAGTCTCGTAAAAGGCATAATTTTATTAAATTCGAGAATTTCTTAGATCATATCCGTGACAAAACGATAGAGATTTGTAAAGATTAGAGCTGGGTTTATATTTGGACTGCTAATTTATATATATATATTACATAGAATCAGCTCAAGTAACAGATATCACTCATAATATTTTACACGTAGAGGGTTTAGTACGTTATATTAAAACGATTTTGAATGTGGAAGTCTGTAATTCATGCCCCACCGTGGCACAGCGGTATGTCTGCGGACTTACAACGCTAGAATCCGGGTTTCTATACCCGTGGTGGGCAGAGCACATATAGCCCATTGTGTAGCTTTGTGCTTAATTACAAACAAACTGTAATTCACGTGACAACAATGGCCGATATAAAGTCGCGGTGGAAGGACACGTGTCCAAACTACATTTTTACTATGTTTAGCATTTAGGTAGTGTGATCACACCGAAAATTGATCGCTTTTGCATTTTGGTAAAGGTATGGAATAGCCCTTTCAGACGCTAGACATTTATACAGTCAGATCATCAATATGTGTTCTGATCTGGACTTATGATTTCTGTGATAGGAATATCTTATACTTAAGGACATTGGAAAACCAAGGAGCATGTATCAACTTGGGTCCCAAGACCATCCAGAAAGAGACTCGCAATAAACATAGCCCAGCCGTGGTAACAAAAAATTTGGCGTTTTTAACAAGTGAAACAGGACCACCCAGAAAGATTACAGTCGCATAACTTAAGCAACTAGAGAATGAAACGGGTAACCATGTTATTTTTCATGTAAACATACCGATCGAGACAACAGACGCAACGGATTTCTGTGTGATTAGACTGTTTAAATAGGTGCTGCGAAATTATAATGTTGGAATGTCGAAAGCATTGCATGGAGAGGTGTGTGCTTTTGAAATGGCAGCCTTGCGATGGGGGCTTTTTAAAAGGGAAACTGTGTTGCAGGCCTGTAGCAATATGCACGGTCGTCAGAAAGAGCATGACCGGTCGTGACAACATAGACTGCAACAACGTGGTAAGGCTAAAGAAATCGTTTTTAATGTATACTCAACCTCTGTATAGTTGTTTGTTTATACCAAGTGTTATAAATGTTATTTCACCTGGTTATGGTGGGTAAATTCTAGTTAATTGTAAAGTTTTCTTTAATATTAAAAAAAAAACACAAAATAACAAATGCAATAATAAGCTTAAGACTTGTGATCAAAATCACGAAAATGCAGGAATTTTTGTTGTTGTTGTTTGTTTGTTTTTGTTTCATTCTTAATTTGTCCATTTCCGATTCAAAATAAGAGGCGTGTAAAAATATATTTTCAGAACTATGTATTATTTCCTACAGGCTATTGCCCAAGAAGCTCGTCGTCCAATACCAGATCTCATCTGCAGCGCCCATATGTGGCTCAGCGGTAAGTCTGAGGGCTTATAACGCTAAAAATCGGGTTTTTGATATCCGCGGTTGGCAGAGCACAGTTTGTAATTTTCGGAAATATATTTAGTAACTCCGCATCCACTGCTCTCCCCCTTTTTTTAAGTTGTGTATTTGTTATTCGTTTTTTTTTGTTGTTGTTGTTCATAAGGGCTGCATGTATGCTGTTGATTTTCTAGATCCCACTTTACCAACTAAATAAAATGTAAGTGTTTCTCAACTGTTACATACTTTCTTATTTCAGCTATTTTGTGACAGATCCCATTTGACCTACTAAGTAAAGTGGAAGTGCTTCTTAACTGTTACATACTTTCTTATTTCAGCTATTTTGTGACAGATCCCATTTGACCTACTAAGTAAAGTGGAAGTGCTTCTTAACTGTTACATACTTTCTTATTTCAGCTATTTTGTGACAGGTCCCATTTGACCTACTAAATAAAGTGGAAGTGCTTCTTAACTGTTACATACTTTCTTATTACGGATATTTTGTGACAGATCCCACTGATGAGAGACAAAAGATGAAATATCTGTAGTTAACGTGAATGTTTGGCGAAAACTTTAGTCCTGTTGTTTTGTAATGCTTCGCTAGGTTTCAGCGTTTAAACCGTAGCAAGTGTACCAAATTGAATGCTATAGATATTACACTGTATTGAATGTATCATAGATATTACACTGTATTGAATGTGTCATGGATATTACACTGTATTGATGTGTCATGGATATTACACTGTATTGATGTGTCATAGATATTACACTGTATTGAATGTGTCATGGATATTACACTGTATTGAATGTGTCATAGATATTACACTGTATTGAATGTGTCATGGATATTACACAGTATTGAATGTGCCATGGATATTACACAGTATTGAATGTGCCATGGATATTACACAGTATTGAATGTGTCATGGATATTACACAGTATTGAATGTGTCATGGATATTACACTATACTGATATTTTTGACATAAGTCACTAATGACATCTTGAATACAATTAACGGTAACAAGTCTTTATTTTCTTTTTCATCCTTTATATCCTATTTTAGCTCAAAATAGGCAAAAATAACCTATTTCGATATTGTAGTCATGATGTTTCATAATTAACTAATACAAATCTGTTGAAGTAAAACGATCTTGCATCATTTTTGATGTGGGACTTCATTAACAGCGTTATTAGAACTTGCATAATAAAAATGTCATCACACGCAACGTAATGGACTTCGTCATGGAAATTTACATTTATTATTAGTGAAATATGAGTTATTTATGTATATTTAACTATATTTAGATTTTTCAGTCCCATAGTTTGTTCTGTATTTTCAGAAAAATGAATCTTTTAAAAGAACCTTTTATTTTTGCAGTGGTCAACAATACATTTTGTAGGCTTCAGTTGTTTCATGTATAAACAGAAAAATCTTTTAAAAGAATATTTATTTTTGCAGTGGTCAACAATACATTTTCTAGACTTCAATTGTTTTATGTACAGACAGAGAAATCTTTTAAAAGAACCTTTTATTTTTGCAGTGGTCAACAATACATTTTCTAGGCTTCAGTTGTTTCTTGTATAGACAGAGAAATCTTTTAAAAGAACCTTTTATTTTTGCAGTGGTCAACAATACATTTTCTAGGCTTCAGTTGTTTCATGTACAGACAGAGAAATCTTTTAAAAAGAATCTTTTATTTTTGCAGTGGTCAACAATACCTTTTCTAGGCTTCAGTTGTTTCTTGTATAGACAGAGGAATCTTTTAAAAGAACCTTTTATTTTTGCAGTGGTCAACAATACATTTTCTAGACTTGAATTGTTTTATGTACAGACAGAGAAATCTTTTAAAAGAACCTGTTATTTTGGCAGTGATCAATAATATATTTTGTAGGCTTCAGTTGTTTCTTGTATAGACCGTGTTTAAACTTGCTTCTCGGTATAAACTTTTTACACCAGAACATATCTCAGATTTTTTTAAATTTTCGTATGATATTTTGAATAAACATATATTTTAAGACAACTATTTCATTTTAGTTTCAAAGCAGTTTCTATTTAATGGATTTTGTAAATCAACAGCTAGTCGTTAAATAAATTGCTGTATATCACTCATATGTTTATCTTAAATGCTATAGTATAGTTTCCCTTTTGCATAAATGTATAAATATATGAAGTCCTATGAGCGTAGATTTGGTTTTTGTACGTAACATGTTAGTGTACATTTTCTCGGTATTTTCAAGTGTTTATTCCATAATTTTGCAAAAGCGAAATACAGTTACCTCAAAAATATGAAACTAAAATATCTTGCATGGCGCTGCTGCTACCAGCTGACTTAATCAAATAATATTTTGTGTTTTAAGTTTACTCGGTATAATGTTTTAAGTGCATTTTTAGAAATGTCTATTAATAAAAAATAACCAAAATTAGTTTTTAAACCTCGCTTATTAATATTTGTTTTCCGTTCGTAGATGTTTTTTGGTTGACGAGTTTTCTCAAAACGAACTTTTACGCGAAGGTCATTATCGTTATTGTATGACTTCTCTAGCTCTTGTTACCGTGTTTTTGATTATCTTAGTTGTGTTGTGCTTCTGTTAACAAACCCTAACTGAAAACACTGTTGTTGTTTTTTATGTTAGTACGATGCTACTGAACTGTTTTGGTGGTGGGCCCGGCATTACCTGGTGATTAGAACACTCAGTTCGCAATCTGTGGGTCGCGGATTAGAGTTTCGTCACTGAACATGCTCGTCTTTTGAGTCGTTATAATATAACGATCCATCCCACTGTTCGTTGATAAGAGTAGCCCAAGAGATGGCGGTGGGCATTGTTAACTAGTTGGTTTCCCTCCAGCTATCGCTTCAAAAGTAGAAATTGCTAGCGCAGATAGCCTTTGAGTAGCTTTGCGCAAAAATTTAATAACAAAAAAATGTTTTGGCGTTTAATCAGTATTAATGATAAAATCAAGTTGCAAACAGTTTGCAATTTTTGGGACTACATTTAGTAACTACGTCGACCGTTCCCTTTTTTTTTATGTTGTATGCTTTATTATTGTAATTTTTGTTCTTACGAGTTGTATATATGCCGTGCATTTTGTAGATCCCGCTTTACCTTCTAAATAAAATGGAAGTGCCTCTCAACTGTTGCATACTTTCTTAGTTTAGCTATTTTACGATAGAAACGTGTATTACTGAAAGCAAGCTTGGAATGACGCATGTCTGTTACAGGATATTATTGGAACAACTACAATGTATATTGACTAATTCAAAACTACACTCTCTTTCTCTACAGCGAGCAGCAGAGAGTTTTGTTTCGCGTGTGACCACCACCCAGCTGCTTTGTAAGTTCTAATTGGTGATTGGACTGAGCCTCAACCTATAGCAGGAAGACAAGACATACACTAACAGCTACAGATCTTACACCCATAGGACACCTGCAGCCGTTAAGTTAGAGCTTGAGCATCCTTCACACTGCAATGGTGAGTTCGCTTTGCACGGCTTTGTTCAACCGTTTTTCTTTTCACTTCTAATTCATGAATGTTATATGTCCGCATAAAATCTTAACTTATTAAGTCTGGGCTAATACTAAATGATTTAAATAGTTGTACTACAGAATTTCTACCTATACTTTTCAACTTTAATATCATTGAACCTGGATATATTCTGATGTGTAATTCAAATAATATGACTTCTTTTTTTTATTAAAATATAAATGTAGGATTGTATCAAGAACAACAACCAAAAATGACTGAGTGAGATCGAGGCTATTTCCTAAATTATTAGCAAACGTGTAGGCGTTCTGGCTATTTCATCAAAGTATTGATTTTATTTATTTTCTTTTTATATAAAAAAGGGGGGAACCTTTTAATAAATTTTCTGTTTATCTTTAGTAATAGTAAAGACCTTTCTCCCAGGTGGTTCAAAGGTAAATCTCAAGGCTTATATGTAATACTAAAACCGGGTTTCGATACCCGTGATGGGCATAGCACAGATAGTTCTTTGTGTAGCTTTGCGCTTAACTACAAACAAAAAGCAGTAACGACTAGTGTCACCTGGTTTTCTGGGTGCATTTTATTTAATTTATCATAGACGTAAGGAAAGGTTTATCAGTTCAAGGGTGAAACTAAACCGTTGTTCAGAAAAAGTCACATTTTGATGCAGATCAATATATTATTTAATATAACTTTTTTTTTTTTACTAGGCACTTATCACTGTTCAACAGTATTATTACACCATGCACAGTATGAACGTGTGCCGAATTATATTAAGTCACGCGGCATGATGGCGCTATACACAAAAACCAAAACTAACTGGCAAACTTAGCACCAGTTGGAGGAATTTTGACTTAATTTTTTTTAGAGTAAAACTCTTGTGAATTTGTTTTGTTTTTCAGACGTAGTTTCGTAATCTTGTTGTTTACTGAAATTGCATACCCTTTCAAAACTTGTAATAACTTTTTGTTTTTAATTTACGTTACTTTCAAATACGGAGAACTTCTGTGAATATTTTTAAAAAGTAAAATGTTATTTTCTGTTGTACACTGTTCCTGCAAGAGATGATATGGTTGGTGGTTCTACATAATAAGACCTGAATGATTTAAACATTTTTACAAGCAGCAGAACTTAAGTTATGTAACAGTTCTTAGGATCAATCAGGTGTTAATCTGAAAAATACCATTTTTTCTACCATATATACTAAATATGTGACGATACGAGCACCGAATTGTGAAGCCGTATCAATACATCGTCCAGTACGGTACGGTTTATGTATCTTCACGAAACTTGGCAAGCTTTCAGTAAACGTATGTCTTTTGCGCAGAAAAAAATTAGAATTTCTAATAAAGTATTTTTACTAAATAAAGGAAGATGAGTATTGAGTACTACGTGTTGTTTTTATTTCTTTTATCAAAAATATTACATGCAAAGTAACATAACAAATTAACAACAACAAAATAGATAGACAGATATTACCTTTTTTTAATTTTACTTCTCTTGCCAGCTGCCATTTAGTTGATCAAACCTGAAAATTTGAAAAAGCACTGTAAAGTGTGGAGTACTGAAATTAGACAATGTTAGTAATATATATAATAAATTACAGACAGGACTGTCAAACTTTGTAACAAACCGTTGGTAAAACTTCTGTATCTAGATACGTATCGTATCGACTACTATGATGAGATACACACCCCTAATATATACTATGTTGTCTACCACTACATTCATATATGATAGCTTCATAACGTATTTATTTTCCTTTATATTCTAAATGAGATACAAGTAAATAAAATATTACTGAAGCGAGGTTATCGCTCATTTATCGAGTCAGGATAATTAACTCTTAATTCAAACTATTTTCTACTGATCCTGAAATTAAGAACATTAATACGAAATATTTTGCTAAAGTTGAAGAACTCGTACGTGAAAGTTAATGATACAATAGAGAGGTAGAAGTAAGTTGGGTTTCATAGTATTTGTGTAATCAATATCTTGTAATATGTCGTAATTGGAACGTAAGGGTGGCACATTAACTGTCTTGTAAGTTTAGAAATTTTCTGAAGGAATGAAAATTATAGTTTGATACGATTCGACTCTACTAACCCGAGATATTCTCTAGCCAATTAAGCTACCACGTATCACTTGCCGAAACTCTTCAGTTTTCACTTCGTGGTTACTTAAGGTGAATTGGGAAGACTCGTGAGCTAAACAGATCATATGGTAACACTCAGAATCCCACTTGTGAGCTAAAAAAATTGGATGTTAATGCTCAGAAACCCACTCGTGAGCTAAGGAAATCGGATGGTAATGCTCTGAATCCCACTCGTGAGCTAAGCATATCGGATGGTAATGCTCAGAATCTCATTCGTGAGCTAAAATAAAATTGGATGTTAATGCTCTGAATCCCTCTCGTGAGCTAAACAAATCGGATGGTAACACTCAGAATCCCACTCGTGAGCAAAAAGAATTGGATGTAATGCTCATAAACCCACTCGTGAGCTAAGCAAATCGGATGGTAATGCTTAGAATCCCACTCGTGAGCTAAACAAATCGGATGGTAACATTCAGATTCCCACTCGTGAGCTAAACAAATCGGATGGTAATGATCAGAATCTCTCACTTGTTTTTTTTTTTTTTTTTTTTGTCAGCTTAGAGTTTGATTATTTATACATATAGATAGAAACTTTCAGTAAGTTAAAAACTACCTATAAATCGGCACTGATAACCGGACATTCAGTTTTGCAAGCTGGCTGATGGAATTCAATTGAAAGTCTTTCCAAACATATACAGAAGTGAAACCTGAGATTTGTAAATTGTAAAATTCACGACGTGACTAGTTTGTTAAGAAATGGGTTCCTAAACCTTCTCATCACAAAGTCTACCATTAAATTCTGTATCCTGACTGAAGCCCCTACGCAATGAATCTTTAGACACTGAATACCTGAACATTATTTTGTATTTGCTACAGCCTCTGAACTTTTCCTGTGGCTCCCATTTCAAAACTCTTGGATCAAGACATCTTCGTCTTTAACTGCTATGGTTCGAATTCCACCAAATCTGAGAACAGATAAAGAAACTTGTACTTACATTGTATGAAAAACACTAACCAATATTCTGACATAACACTATATAGAAGAAACTTGTACTTACATTGTATGAAAAACACTAACCAATATTCTGACATAACACTATATAGAAGAAACTTGTACTTACATTGTATGAAAAACACTAACCAATATTCTGACATAACACTATATATAAAATACACATTTAGATGTGAGTAGTTAAATTTGTTAAAGCTTATATCTTGAAAATAGTTAAATTATAGACCTGTAATAAACAACATTCTATTAGAGTGTTTACAGAAAATTGTATAGCAAGTTCCCATTTTCGTATATGTTTCTTACACACAAATATATATAAGGTAAGAAAGAAACAGCATGAACGCTCGTTCGTAGGAAGTTTTATTATGATAACATCAATATATGTATAAGGAATTATGGATATATTGCATTCGTCGCGACATCTAGTTTAACTTGTTGCGTGTCGAAAAGTATAGGAGTTAACGTGAATACTCTAAACGCAGTACAAGTAACTTGAAAGGTTGAAGTACGTGTAACTGCGCTGAGAATAAATTAAGAGGGAATGAAAACAAATGACACTGTCTTTCATGTTTTTAGGTCCAAGGCTAGAAACGGAAAAGCATGTAATATTGATTAAGTCTCAGTGTGAATGTTGATTAAGTGGTAGTAAGTAGGAGATACGTTCTCTCTCTTGCGCGATATTTCATGGAACAAGTTAATCTTAATAAATTACTCTTACTCAAGTCGTCTTTATGTTCGTGAAATGTATGTTTAAGTGTCATTAACCCCCTCCCCTCATTTTTTGCAACAAATTGTATATGGGGAAGATATAAACGAGTACATTTATTTTAAATCGGCGTGTTTTAGAAGTGTTAAGTGCAGGGAGTGTTGTAGAATTTTGAAAAAAAAAGCTTCTTGTTCAAATGGCAAAGTGCTAGAAAAATCAACTTTATCTTTAAAACATCTGCTTTTTATGTGTGTTTTAAGGGACGGGGAGGGTATATCTCATAAAACACACACGAAAATTTACAATATTATCTTTAGGATTTTGTTTAACTTAATAACTGAAAACAATCAATACAATGCCATTGGCTGTTCAGTTTGATCGGGAATGACGTATACTGTGTTTTGCGCATATGCTCTTCATAAGTTATATTCGTTCATGTATTTTATGGATTTTAACGTCTATTCACTGGGATTTCACAGAGCATCGTGAAGAATAATACTACACGCACGAACTGATAAAGAAATGTAATGCTACCATGAACACTAAAATTGAGTTTTATGTATGTACGTTTGAGTGTATATATATAACAGCGGTTCTCAAACTTTAGAAACTTGAAGACCCCTTTTCATTCAATTTTTTTTCGCGGACCTCCAAACCAGATAGATGCTTTTGGTTTTGAAGATTCCATATACATGAAAAGCTGAATTCCAAAATTAAATGTTTTAATTCTTATAGATTTAATTTCACGAAAAACATTTTTTTATTCTGTAAATCTTTTTTTTTCTTTTTACGAAATTTCGAACATGACTCGCGGACCCCAGTTTGAGTTTAAGTATTTTTGTAATTTTTTTTTATTACGTTATGTAATCCTCTTAGAACTGGCAGTCAAACATTACTGCATATAAAAGCAGTGTAAAAATTGTATTTAAATATGTTTGTTACTCTGTGTATGTGACGGAGGGTTTGTAGATTAAAGGGATTTGTGTATACAGTTTTGGCTTGAGGTTTAGAGGTGCATATTTTTTAAGTGTTGGTGTGTATGTGCTATACTTCCGTATATCACACTTTGCGTGGCTTCCTAGAATCTACTCGTATTTTTCTACCAACAGAACGAACGATGTGGAAAAAAATGTCAAACGGGTAGAGCCTATAGCAGTAAAACTGTTGCCCCTGAGACAACCTTGTGATCTTGGGCATCGGGCGATGTTGTATTCCACGCTCCTGTAACTCTAATGCAGTATATATATATTGCTTTAACGCCATTTGGTTTTTCGGAGGTGAAGTCGTTTATTTTATATGGTGAAAATAATTCGAAATCCAGTCCATGTAATGATAACAAATTAGTTTATTTCTTCCTTACTATTCCTAGAAGCTGCTTTCTCTTATACATTGTTGTAACTTGTAGGCCTAAGTAACTATACAGATGACGCTCAAATAGATATATCACGACCATTATACAACAAAAAACATGCATAATTTCAAGATTAATTGATAGAGTAACTGAATATATATCTATATACTATAGCTAAGACTGATCAAAATATTTCACTGAACTAAACTTACACTTTAACGAATCAGTCCTAATTCACTGTTTCACCGCTCGCTATACCACTTGAAAGCAAAACACGCTGACTCAATATCACAATGATTCTCGTATTTATAATCTATTCTCGTCTCTTGATATTCCCCAGATTTCCTATACGTCAGATTTAGAACTTTTTAGGCCTACTGTCAGAAAGTTACGCGAATTTAACATCAAGCGACCTTTAGCTGACATCCGCATCAAAACACTGAAGATAACACTTAAATATGTACGTATATATGTAAATATATTATTCTGGGCAAGATATAAAAAGTGTTTTTTTTTTAACTTGGCGTGTTTTAGAAGTGCTAACTGTAATACGATATATATATATATATATATATATATTTCAAAGCTATTCGCGTGTTGTTTTTTTTTTACAAGTGTTTGCAATTCACTATTGGCAGTAGGTAGGCTTATTACACATTTTCATTGTATAGTACTGTTATTGTCAAAATTAGTTTGGACAATAGTCTTGACAGTATTTTACGTATAAATGTATTGCAACTGATCACAGAATACACCTACACGCGCGCGCGCGTGTATATATATAATATTGTTGCGTCAGCGAAGTCACATGACTAGTGTCACGCCACGTTTCTAGAACTATCCTATACCTTGGCGAATGCTCTAGCATTTACTAGATTTAGGGTAGTCTAGTATATAAAAGAGGGTGACAACGTGACGGGACAATAATGTGTGTAGATAGTGAGTAATTGAACTGCAGTGAGAAGTATTGTTGACGTTCGTTGATATATCGTTTGTTATAGAGCGACTGTTGAAAATAAGTGTATCGTAAAGTTGTATTCGGAAAGAATAAACCAGTTTTATTAAGTAAGGACTTGTGTCGCTAAAGTTTCGTCGGAAGGAATTTACGAAAAATCAATTAACAAACGGAGACGTAACAATATAACCGACAATTTATTTATTGCACACATAGATTTACGCGCCAACAAAGTTCTAATATAACAATGAAAATTATACCATTTGTACAAAAGTACAAAAGGTATTATTTTAAAGTGAAAATGTCTGCGGTTATAGCTCCCAAAATTAGAACATAGCAAAAGCAATAGTTGCATAGCACACTATTTAGATCTAGACATTAATTTGTCAGAAAATAAACTGCAGTTGGACATATTTAATAAAAGAAGAGAATTTAAATTTTCTATCCTAGGATTGCCTTCCCCAAATAGTGTGGTGCCACATACAATGCTAAAAGGTATAATTATTGCTCAAATTAAAAGATACATAATATATATTAATATATGTGCTACAGTTGTAGAATCTACCTTACTACCTAGTTCAGATAATATCTTCTGTGTTGATCCTTCTTAGTTTTCTGTTTCACCTTTCCAACAAGAATAAGAGTTTTTAACATTTTGACTACTTATTTATTTTAATGTAAACAGCTATTAAGTTGCTGTTTTTAATGTTATGTAATAGTGTTTATATCTGTTTATAAACATAAAGTGGTAGTCCAGCATTTGGAACAGCTGTGAAAACACCTTGGGTTCAGCCAAAATTTCAGTTCTGTATTTAGAGTCAGAGCAGTTTAACTGGATCTTTCTAACTTGGTTGGAATCGGTTGTCACTTTCATACTTCTAGATCTTATTATTATTGATCATAAGTAGAAACTAGGACTAAATAACGGTAGACTTTCCTCTTGGTTAAACTAGTTTGCACATAGCATATTACTTGATTATATATGTACATTAACCAATGTAGGAATACACACAATGAACTAACACAGTTGATTAGGTCATGCAAATAATTTTTGTTCATGAATATTCAATTAGAATTTTTCCTAACTTGAAAGTGAATTTTACTTATAAGCTTATGGCTTCCTTCCTTGAACTTCTTAGACAATTTATTCAAACATCAATAAACACTACACAAAAGAGGCAAATATTTAATAAGTACAATCTAGAATATTACATTTACACACTGTTCTGAAAATCATTGTACAGTCTCGTTCTTAGTTTACGAAAGTAGTGTTTGATAATGCACAGCTGTTTTGGCTCATTTTCCATGTGCTTCCTGCCCTGAAGGACAGTACTCTTACCTTCTGTGGAGGTTTTGACCACTACAGATTATCCAGTGTTGGAAGTAGGACAGGCACATACACACAAGTGGCAGCAAGTTTGGGTTTACTCATTTCTGTAGAATGTGAGCAGGCTATGAACATGACTTCCATCCATTACTTACTGCTTGATTATTAGCACTCACATTAGCTACTGTCCTGAACTCCATGTCCAATACACAGACAGTATACTGCTGATTTCTAATGGCCAAGTTATGCATTGTTAGTTAATCTTCTCCTGTCTGAGCCAATAAACAGTTATATAGAAACATGTTCATAGCCTGCTCACATTCTACAAAAATGAGTAAACCCAAATGTGCTGCCACTTGTGTATGTGCCTGTCTTACTTGTGGGTCCTTAACTTATTATGTGGACACCACCTGTAAGTGAACAGTTCAAAAACAAGTTTGAGGGATGAGACAATTTCCGATCATCTGGTCTGTTGCTGGACAACGTATTGATGTGGTATTGTACCCATTTGTATACAATCTTTTGCAGGGCGATCTAACCAGATTTTGGCCTAATGTGAGGAACACCTTGTTTTTATATCGCTAGGATTGTGATGAGATACTTTAATCAAGAAATAATAGGACACCCCAGAAAGTTTTTATCTATGTCCAATAGAATAACTCATTGACTTCCTTGAACGTAATATACGTTAACGTTTACCATGAAATATTTGAGGAATTTGTTTTTTTATGGCTGAGAAATTGGATAGGATCCCCCATAACATAACCTGCTAACTGATTAGAAGCTGAATTAATGGTTTGGTTATTTCAAAAATTTTTAAAGATTCCGTCAGTTGACCGCTTGTATTGAAGGTATATTTACATTTTTTGTCAGCATCTGATAAGCTTAGTTTATTGTAAAATCCAGTGCCATTTATTAATGTTTGGTTTCTAAAAGAACATTTGCTTAGATCGTATACAGTCTCGTCACAGTGTGCACTTTT
This sequence comes from Limulus polyphemus, assembly GCF_000517525.1. Lineage (NCBI taxonomy): Eukaryota > Metazoa > Arthropoda > Merostomata > Xiphosura > Limulidae > Limulus > Limulus polyphemus. The sequence goes on along the minus strand of NW_013665699.1, from coordinate 1,176,309 downwards.
TTTTTTCCCAAGAAAACAACAACAACAAACAAAAAAGATTTTGTCACCTTCATTGGATTGAATAAGCTTTTATGTTTAACCCTTTAGACGCGCCTATAGCCGTATGACGACCGCATATTACGGTTTGAATTTTCCGCTAGAAATGTGAATCGAGCACACAAAATCAATAAACAAATCCTAATCCTTACATATGATGTTCTCAGCCGCCGATTCGTATCCAACATGGCGTACGCTGCTGTTTAAAAAGATTGATAATATTTGCAGTTGAAAATCTTTTTATGAGAAAACGATCCTAAAATGGCATCAAATCGCTCAACTGTTTTCACATTTGAAGAGAATTGAACTTTTTCAAGTTGATGATGATCCTGACTCTGAACCTGAATTATCTAATGATGATTTTGGGAGTGATATGACTGATACTGATGTGGATAGTTATAGTGGTAATGCCAAAGCTGGGCCCTTTAGGACAAGTGATAATGGTGACAGTGATTACGAGGTTCCCATTTTTAAAAGGGCCACATTTCAAGGGAGAACTCGTGGACATGGTGCAGGACGTAATAACAACATACCTGTTGTCATTGCTACTTATTTATTTACAGTGGTAAAGTGGTATTGGTATGGATTTCAGAGCTAGCGAGTGGGGGTTGGAACCCTACGATACCATAAAATATTCACCCTGTCACCACTTAAAGCTGTGACAGAATTACAAATTAACAGTTAATCCCTTATTAATGGTGTCAGGGCCTTTATTACAATTAACAGCAGAAATGAGAATCATGACCCTGCTATAGTTTTTCATCCAATTCAAATATAAAATTAAATTGTTCTTCTATTTTTATTACTTTTTTCTACTTATTTCTATCATTTTCCTTAAACATATATAAATTATTTTTGGTTTTTCAGGGCAGAGACCATTTTCACAATCCGACTGTTATAATTGTGAAGTAATAATCAACGAACTTTGTCAGATGTATACTTTATTACATTAGATATTTGATAACTTCATTCTGATAAAAATATATTACTGAAGTAAAAAGTATTCCGTAACTGCTATTGTCCCAGAAAAAAAGTTGAAACTGTTACATTTTCCACTAAAAACAATAAACGTGCGTCTGCTTTCACGGCGTATAATAAATAGCTCTAACAGATGCCTGGCATGGTCAGGTGGTTAGTGCGCTCGACTCGCAATCTGTGGGTTGTGGGTTCGAATACCCGTCCCACCAAACATGCTCGCCCTTTCAGCCGTAGTGGCGTTATAATGTGACGCTCAGTCCCACTATTCATTGGTAAAAGAGTAGCCCAAGAGTTGGCGGTGGGTGGTGAGGACTAGCTGCTTTTCCTCTAGTCTTACACTGCTAAATTAGGGACGGCTAGCGCAGATAGCCCTTTTGTAACTTTGCGCGAAATTCAAAAACAAATCTGTCAAACGCACATTTTGATTTTTTTTTTTTTTACTGTATAAGGACAGTGCGTTTTTAGTCTGGCAAAGAGACTGAGTTCTTATTTAAATAATTGAATTCTTAGCACTGAATAGAAGAATGGTAAAACTTTTCCTGCCTTGAGTAGAAGAAACTTCAAACTATGGGATTATTTTGTTAAATGATTTCATTTTGTAATAATTAGAAGTTTTTTTACGGAGGGAAGCCTTAGAAAAATACATCTATGCCATTAATTCTAAATGGCATAACAAAATCCAAATCAAAAGTAGTTAGCTGTGCCAGGCGGTTCTGCGTGCTTACTTTGACGTATATCAATATCAATGGGGGAAAAACGTCTATAGAAACGATGGTGCATTTTGCTATTAGTTTCATTTGATTTTTATTTAATTAGAAAATAAAAGTTTCAAACATCTCAAATTAAAGCAGTGATGGTACTTTACAATTAAATTCTATCAAAATGCTAATTTTATATCACAGTGTTTAAAATTTAGGACATTTTATAAGTAAAGAAATTAACATTTCCTTAAGTGTCTTATTTGTCCTGATATTAAAAATATAACATGCTATTAAGCGTACAATCAATAAACAATCAGTGCGAGCTTTGGGCTGAATGTGTATTTGGTCTGGCATGTTTATGTGTGTGTGTATAAATATATATTAGTTTTATTTTGTACGTTTATCTATGCAGTCCAAACATCAATATTTCTTTCTCATGATCGTCTAAGAGCTTATGATGCTAGCTTCCTTAATTTAGTTTATGGATTTTCCTTTCTTTATGAGCTTCTGCCTGAAACACTGAAATCTGTATTTGTTACAAACAATGAGTACTTGCAACTGAACGAATAATATATTAATAATACAAAAGTAAAGCACATAGATTGTACAATGCTGTACCAGTATATTTTTTGCATTTGGGCCCTTTGCACAAAACTACATTTTTATGCTATCTTACGTTGTTTTATTGGCGTTTCGACCTCTTCCCCCATCATGTATCATTTTAAGCATGCTTGGGATCACTGTCTTACTGAGAAATGAATCCTTAACCAACATGTCTGGTTCTTGAGGATGCGCTGCATAGCCAGGTAATACGAGGGTCGCGGGTTCGAATCCCCATCCTCAAACATGCTCGCCCTTTCAACCGTGGGGCATTATAATATTACAATCAATCTCACTGTTCATTGGTAAAAGAGTAGCCCAAGAGATGACGGTGGGTGGTGATGACTAGCTCCCTTCCCTCTAGTCTTTCACTGCTAAATTAGGGACGACCAGCGTAGATAGCCCTCGTGTAGCTTTGCACGAAATTCAAAACAAACTATACTGTTTTCTAGGTCACAACTCTACTTACAGCCTGGTCATTAGGAAGATCATTACTGGACTGTATCACGTAAAGAATATACCTTAACATGTTTAACATACTTTTTGAAAAGTTTGGGGTTTCTGTTGTCAACAGTTCTAGTTTCACCTTATTTAAATTTGCAAAACAGCTAGTATTGAAACATTGAAGTTGTTGCCTTAATTTGTTGCATAAATTAGGATTCATCAAGAAAAACTTTGTTTTCTACACGTTTGTCATGTGACATTTCTGTTCTTGGAGTCATGAATGCAACAACCACATTGCTGCTAAGAATAGTATGACTGCTTGTATATGCATTATCCTGGTGTGGCACTGTCTCATTGGGCCTAGAAAAACAATTCTTTGTTTCCGGTTCCCCGATCCTATGTAACAATGCCCGTAACATGCCCGATCCAATGAAAAAAAGCCCTACTCATTTTTTTTTCAGCATATAATAGGAAACAAAGCATTTTTTCTAGACCTTAGTTGGATGGTAGTATACAACCAGTGGTTCCCAAACTCTTTTAGTCTGAGGCTTCTTTGATGTGAATAAAAAGTTTGATGCTTCCCCCCAACCTATAAAAATGCTTTAAAATGTCCCTCCCCACTACTTTAGCATTATGATTGAAAAACAGTGTCGTAGTGAAAACAATAACATCTCCTTTCTACGTACTGTATCGTTTAATTAATTCAACATAACTTGTATCGGGTTATTGTTTATTTAGAATTAAAGTTAATTCAGCACCTTTGTTTTCGGCCCATTTTTGACGGGCCCCCAGAAAAAGCTTCACGGCTCCCAGGATGGTCGCGGCTCCCACTTTGGGAAACACTGGTATAAACTATCAACACGTGACTGCACTATGATATGGTTCATTTTCTAACACCAATCTCATAATATTTGTATTATTTAAGTCCATTTTATTCCATATTTTCACAATTACTTTAATACCGCAAAGAAACTTTTATTACATTTTTTTTTATCAGTCTACTGCAGAATGCTGTACAAAATATATATATTAGTAAAGAAAGTTCGTTAATGTGAGAACTATAAAATCAGTCATTGATTGCTGAAAAGCAACTTTTTTGACTATTGAAAGTAAATCTGAACTTAATGTTTGTACATGGCGGTATATAGATAACTTGTAGGTCTATGGGCGTGTTTATAACCTCCTGTTATCATGAGCCTCAACAGAACTTGTTTAAATTCGATGACGAGAAACCCACTTTGAGACTAATAATGCTTGGAGACGGCTTGAATGGGTAATAAAGAAAGAACTTTAACATAAGTTTAACATAACAGCAAATGTACAACGTTTCGACAAGGTTTTGTCATCATCAGGTACCGTACCTGGGAATTAGGCTTGCTATTACAGAAGGTAATATTTTATGAAATTTTGTACGTGACATTACATTAAACATCTGCTTTGTATTGCTCGGTGCGTTTTTTTTTTGTTTTGTTTTTATTAGTCCAGTACAACTTATGTTTTTCATGCCAGACATAATTTAGATAAACGTGATTTTTTTTAGACTGTGAAGTATTATAATTAAACCAGGATCTTCGCACTGTTTGCTCATGTATCTCATAATATTTCATATGAGTGGAAGTCTTTCCTATATATATACGCACATATTTATATTTCATAACTTTAGCCTGTGTAAAATGCTAAACCTCAATTTCAACCTAATTTAAACTTTTATAAACACACACGCACGCATACATTAATGGTTTAGTATACGTGTGTGAACACATAGCCAGATCGTTAGTGGAAACAAAGCATTTGTTAACTTTTTGTCTAACACTTTCTTCTCGGCCTACTATATCATATGATTAATTCAACACAATTCGCCTTTTTCTTTGGAGTGAGTTTAAAGAATGCACCTTAAGCCCAATGGGCTATTTTGGGTAAGAAAGAAGCAATAACTGTGTGATATATAATTTTTTTTCCATTATCTCTTATTGACAGATTGAATATTGAGCTTGTAAGTCACTATCTCAGTCATTGATTATACAGGATTGATGAGTGGGGTTACTATCAAACCGTTATTTTAATGAAACAAGAAAATCAGAATTAACATAAATATTCTGAACAAGAGTGTGTTTTGTTTTTTCTGTATTTAATAACAAGTATCCGTGAACTATTCTTATGTTAGATACGTTAGTACAAGGATTATTAAATGTTGTTGATGTAATAGCTCCAGTCTGGTAGACGTATTGAATGTAAATAGCCCGAAATCAAATTCTGCTTGCATCACTATTTTTTGTCGCCAGAGTGGCTAAATTATTACGTATTGCAATTATGTACATATTCATATCTTCATTGTAATGGCTTCTTCCGCAGTAATGCAAAACTAAAAACAGTACGATTTAGTAAGACATCTGTAAATATGTGATAAATTGGTAATTCTGACGTATTTCAAATATGATTTATTTCATAATATATAAAATCGTAAAATTTCTGGGCAGGTTATCCAGTTTACATGTACGAACAAATCTAAACATCTTCACGGCGGTCAGAAATTCGGTAGTCGGTACACCTCGTCCTTTTTTATCGTACCTACGCGAAGTTCCGAATGGTCTGTCCGAGTCATTTCGTCCAAATATAACCATATCATCTCGTGTCAATAAAACTTTACATTGAAAAAATAACTCTTCTAACCCAAGCAACGTATATCCAGGTAGGTTAGAAAATGTTAAAAATACCAAACTAAATATTAGGCCATCTCAGTTTACAAGTCGATAATTAAGTCGCGCATACGTGTCAGGTTTAAGATAGATAAGCCTATCGTCAATAAACGGGCTACCATTCGTATAAAGTTTTCAGTTACAGCTGCTAATTAACGATAAAAAAAGTAACGTTGGCTAGTGGATTTATATACCCCTAAGTACCGTAGATTTAAGTTACCTTCTTCTAGTTGATCTTGATAGAAAAAAAGAGTAAAGAAATACAGAATTTTCGGAGAAATTCCAATGAAACAGAGGCGGATTGATATTCATCAATTTTAAACCATGGACATGTTAAGAAAGTTGTGACAATTATTTGTTTAGAATTTCGCGCAAAGCTGCTCGAGGGTTATCTGCGCCAGCCGTCCCTAATTTTGAAGTGATAGACCAGAGTGAAAGCAACTAGTTAACACCACCCACCTCCAACGCTTGTGCTACACAGCTTATTCTTTACCGTCCCACCAAACATGCTCGCCCTTTCAGTTGTGGGAGCGTTATAATGTGACGGTCAGTCCCACTACTCGTTGGTAAAAAGAGTTGGCAGAGAGTTGTGATGACTAGCTGCCTTCCCTCTAGTCTTTTCCCTGCTAAATTCGGATCAGCTAGCGCAGATAGCCCTCGTGTAACTTTGCGCGAAGTTCATAACAAACAAACTCTTAATGGCGAAAACGTATTATTTTTAATATACGTTCATCATAACCAATTTGTATTTGTACATTTTTACAAAATGAATGGTTTTCATCAACTAGTTGACCAATAAAGTGGCTGACTGCCTGTATTTTTGTTATGCTATCAAATGGTAAGGATGGGAAGTTAAAACTGTTTCATGTGTATAATGTTACATTCGTATTCATTCATTTAAGAGCTTCGGTAAAGAAGATAATGGAATATGAGGTAACTGGTACTGGAAACTTTTGGTGGTCAGAACATGGATGTAATTAACTGAGCAAACTGTCCTTTTGAAAACAGTTTTTTGTGTTGAAACATAATCTGTCCTCTCTGAAGAGTAAATAACACACTGTGACTTTTTGCCACGTTAAAAATTCAGACTGTAACATACCCTTTAATCCTTCATTAACCAATCATTTGGGTTTTAAATAACATTTACATTTCTCTCTGTTATGAACTGAATGAACTTTATTTTTGTTGTTGTTTAGTACGTTAATCACCAGTGTAGCTGGAAATCACATGGGATTGCGTGATACACTTCGAAGTACAGTAAATATAAACATCGCATAAAATCCAAGAATAACATTTCCTAAGTTTCCATTACTAACACATTCCCCAGAAGTAGCTCCTATATTTTATATTATTTCATATAAGAAAAAGCTAGTCTCAAAGGTGGCAGACATATCATGACTACTGCATTATTTTGTAATAAGCTGTACCCCAGTGGGTCCGCGGAAAGTATACAGACTTGCAATGTTAAAGTCCAGGGTTCGATTCCCCGAGGCGGATAGGGCGTGGATAGCCAATTGTTTAGCTTTAAGCTAAACAATAAACCAATATAATAAAATGTTGTAATATGTAGCATGAATACGTCATCTTCAAACTGTCGTAAAGCGAAGCTTAGCCAAAACCAGATATATACTGATATAATTACTCTTTGTCACCGTATATGAGTATTACTGGGAGTTGACAGATGGCAACTTATAATAGCTGCAACCTTTATTTGTCGTTCCTTGAAATCTGGGAATTACAGTATTCATAAGTTTTATTCAGGAAAGTTTGGACATAGTACAGGATGTTCCAAAACCATCTTATTACCATCACTAAAATCGCTTTTCTCGTAAACTAGCATCGCTTGTTAGTTCTTTCATTTCTTTCAGTAACATGAGGTTGTTGACTTCAATAAATATGTTTGTCAGTGTGCAGGATTATCTGTGGGATCTGTGGGCACTTTCCTAAACAGATGGTGGTTGCGATAGCTTCATTTGGGAATAGGTTTGATATGTTTATTAATTATCACGGAAAGCATGTTGAACATTGTGATAGTTTTTGAAACACCCCAATACCAGTCCAATCCTTTCTGAGTAAATCCTGTGATTCTTAGTGTGTCTCTGCTGAAATTAAGTTTTCTTAAGACAAAAAAATTATAAGATATGATAATTTTATATGTTTTATCAATAATCGCTCTATAGATAGCTTAAAATTATCCTCGTCTTTTGATGATAGCTATGGATATACTTAAGATGTGACAGACTTTGTTACAGGGTTTTCACAGACTGTTTATAGTCAAGTTGTTTCAAGTGTAGTGATTGTTTCGTGAGTGATTTATAACTTAGCATGTGTTTGTCTTTCGTACAAGATGAATGTCATTGTCACGATAAATATATGAAACGTGATTACAGACATCGTTACTACTGTATTCTAGACTAGCAGAGTGGTTTCAGGAGGAAACAAAAGGGAGTAGGGAAGGCAATAGGCTTAATACTCTTGATTAAAATCACACGTGGCTGTAGATGAATTACGCGCTTCTGGTAATGTACCAATTAAAGGAATCTAGAAACTAAATATATGGAGTCTAGTGTGATGTTTACCATTAATATCAAATCTAAAACGTTAATTTCAGTATAGTGTTCAAGTTGGAGAAATTTGCTTAGTGGTATTAACAATTTAGAGTTCAAATGTTCGACTTTACTGGTATACGTAATAAGAACAAGACGGTGGCACATCGCCAGCTGTGAATAGTCGGTAACAAGAAGGAACATTGCAATGATAAGTTAGTGATGATAAATATATTCCACGTGTTTTATAAATTTTGGTATCTTGTATAGTTTCGTTATATATATATGAATCGTTAGTAAATGACTAATAATTGCTGGGAGATTTCGGTATGTTATTGGTAACTCTCAAAATGTACGTGAATATTTTCAGCATGACGTTTATTTTCTTTGTTAATTTTGTAGTATATCGCAAATATGAATTTGTTTTTAATCGTTTTTGTACTTGTATCAGTTCATCGATAGTATACATGTTGATAATTGAATACATAGGTCGTTTGATTATTTATCATTTTTGACAAGAATTTCTGTATGTTAAGTGTTGGCAATACAGTTTAAAACGAGCATTTGCATTTCATGAAAGTTTTTCAAATCTAAATGTTTCAATAATGATATATTTTCAGGGTCATTATACACTTGTAGTAGTTTTCAAAGCGTGATTAATTAAACATAAGATTAATTAATAAAAAATATTCATATGCAAACTAATTAATTCATATAATCAGACGCATATCATGCATTAATTAATTATATTCATTAATTTGCACACTTAAGTAAATATAAAATTATATTAACAGCCAATCAATTTATTTGACTTTTTGTAATTTTAACAGCTGTAGCTCTTGACCTATGTTGTTATCCTGCATTCTGCTCTGTAATTGGATAAATATAGAGCCATGTTCAATCAGTTTATTTGACTTTTTATAATTTTAACAGCTGTAGCTCTTGACCTTTGTTGTTATAAGAAATCCTACATTCTGTTCTGTAATTGGATAAAGATAGAGCCATGTTCAATCAGTTTATTTGACTTTTTATAATTTTAACAGCTGTAGCTCTTGACCTTTGTTGTTATAAGAAATCCTGCATTATGTTCTGTAATTGGATAAATATAGAGCCATGTTCAATCAGTTGAGGCTATATTTCTTTTTGTTTCGCTTTGGGATGATTTTTTTAAGAGTGAAACTTGGCTAAAGTGTACTAGTTTGTTCATTTGTAAGTTTCTGAACGTACTTAAACTTAAAAAACACGTGACACTCACGCATTGAGTGAATATTTGACAATTGTGAATATTGTAAGAGTTCTTGAAATTTCATTCATTTTTTGTGGTGAATATATTGAAACCTCTGCTAAAGTTCTTTCAGATCATACCAAGTTTAAACAGTAGAAAAGGCTCTTCAAAAAGTTACAGATCTTCGTAGTTGAATAGCTTAAATAAGCAGAGATTCTGCAGTCTTGAATAAGCAAAATATGATCCCCCTTTTGGACAAGATATTTTTAGTTATTGTTTGCAAATAAAAACTCTAGAAAGCACTTTTTAAGTTGGAGTTGGTACATCATTAAGAGACGTAAAACTACCTTGATGGGTTTACCTTGTCTGCTGTGAGACTACAGGGGTAACTTCAAAGGTTAAGGCAGAGTTTTGTATTTTACCATGTCATATAGTATATGTTACGGTAGTACTTAGCATGGGAAGATCTTATTAACAGAGAAATTCAAATTGAATTGATATATATATAAAGACAACTCGCAGTCTAGGAATTATATATGGAACTTCTTAATATGACAGAAATGTGAAACGCCTGAAAGGACTTATATAAAGACTTTGGAGTTTCGATTTTTTCGAGGCTTTCTCGGCTTTAAGCACATAAGGAATTCAAGTTGTGCTGGAATACTTGTAACAACACTTAACTTTTTTGTCGACTCGTTGGGATCACAAAAATTGTGAAGAAGGAATAACTTAATTAACTGAGAGTAGTTTACATTTAAATAAAATTTCAAAATTCTCGTAATAATAATAACAGATGGTTTTAACATATGGAATTACTGTAATTTACCTTGTACAGAACATGTAAGTACAAGGGGGAAAAAAGGTAATATTAAAACACTGGGATTTAACTTTTAAACTTGCACGTACAGAACATGGAAGTAAAAGGGGGAAAAAAAGGTAATATTAAAACACTGGGATTTAACTTTTAAACTTGCACGTACAGAACATGTAAGTACAAGGGGAAAAAAGGTAATATTAAAACACTGGGATTTAACTTTTAAACTTGCACGTACAGAACATGTAAGTACAAGGGGAAAAAAAGGTAATATTAAAACACTGGGACTCTCATTTTTTTTTTTCCAGGAGTGAAATTTAAAAATTATTCACTAACTGGTGTCTGTCTTAACGTCTGTGTAGCGATATAATTTAGCTATTCGTGAACGGAGACGATGCATAGATCGCCTTCGATATAAGAATAATTTTACGTTACTAAATCTCGCAACTTTTAAAATTAAATCGTAAAACTAGCTTGCATCCAGTTACGTAATTCCTCGAGACAAGCAGCTGATAAATGTTCAAGATCCTCAATTTTCTTCGCAACCTCTCGAAAATCGATCGCTCCTACATTTATAGTTTCAGTACGACGCTAATCTAGATAAACACTTCTGTGTTGGTATTTATGTTGGCCTCTGCGTATCCCAACTACAATGCAGATACCACACCTTAGAGAGTGTAAGTATAGCGTCTAGACGACACGTGTAAAGCTCGTACCGGTAGTTCACAAAAATAATCAAAGCTGCATCAAACGCAGATTTATACTTCTAAAAAGCATTGTCGTTTGTCTCCTAGCTATATAAATATTTTAGAATTTCTTATTACTTTCAAACTGTTTTTTTTTTTAAAGAAATTATCTACAAGGACAACGACATTTACCTCAATTCGTTAAAGTCAAAAATCTAGTCCATTGATTCGTGATTTTCAAAGACAGAACACAAGTAGAAACTTATCAGTTAATTAAAGAAAGCAGGAGAAAATGTTTCGCTGAAGCAAATGATCAAAACAATATATAGTTATTATCGTTGAAAACATACTATGCAATAACACTTAATAAGTTCCCCCAGTGGCACAACGACATGTCTGCGGACTTACAACGCTAGAATCCGGGTTTCGATACCCGTGGTGGGCAGAGCACAGATAGCCCATTGTGTAGCTTTATGTTTAATTACAAACAAACAAACACGTAATAAACAAATTCGAAAAAGTAATTTTGTTTGTGAAAAAATATTAACATGGTATTATTTAACAATGGTAATTACAAGATGTGCAAGCTTTTTATGCTATTGTAGAAAGTAGCAGCATGACATAACCAAGTAAATATTCTGATTTGAATTATATTGAGGTTGAGTATGCTGTGTTAAAACGATTTTGGAGCTTCACCACGTCGTTGCAGTCACTGTCGCTACATTAGGTCATATTCTCTTTGACGACCATACATCTTGGCAATAGTCCTGTAGGGTAGTTTCCATTGTACAAGGCGTCTTAAGATAAGGATACAATTTCCAATGCCCACCAATCCTCCCTGGATGCTTTCCATAATCCATCTAGTATACGAGGACAACGATTTCCCAATGCTTGTACAACAGTTGTATCACACAGAAATCCATATGCGCTGCGTCTGACGACTTGACTGGTATATCATCGAATAGAATAGAAAGAAATATCTGTTTCATTCTCCAGTAGTCTGATGTTGAACAGATATGTCGTGAAAATAATTTATGTGCACATAACTTTTATTACTTTTCTCGTTTTTTTGCCGCTGACTATTTTGTTCGTGGATTCTCATCTTTTACAAGATGCCAGATTCGCTTACTACGGCAGGAATACGTCTTGTTGCAGATCTATTTTTGTAGTCCTGATGCCTCAAGTTGACCCATGTCTCTTAGTTTTCCAATGTCATTAAATACAAGGGATATCCCAGCCTTGGAAATTTTCAATCTTTGATCTGAACACATCTTTATGATCTGAGTGAATGAATATTTATTGTCGAAAAGGGCTGCTACAAATCATACCAAATTTTCGGTGGCCTTAAAACATTACAGTCAGACTGATGATAACTTAAATAATATCAGTTCTTATTATGATTTCATCTAAGAAGAGTGTTTAAAATAATTTAAACTATAAATTGTTTTTTTATGTGCTGTGCTCGACAAGTTATTTCGCCAAATACCTACTTTCATCTGCCTGTCATTTAGACAAGTTACTTAAAAGGAAGTTATTATTTTTGTGGCGTCTTGACCTCCCTATAATTACTAAAAGTGGGCAAGTCCACCATTTTTGTTTGTCAGTTTGTTGACCTGTAAGAAAATATCTTTTACACTAAATTCCCCGTAAATTGGTCAAAATAAGGCTGAGCAATTGACTTAAAACTCCAAAATTATATTTTTTGTGAGCTCTGACCTACCTAAAAAAGATTTAAAATGGGAAGATCTAACTTTTTTTTTTTTTGTTATGTCAATGT
>NW_013665699.1:1161617-1162806 GCF_000517525.1 Limulus polyphemus | reverse complement strand
GTATGTCAATGTGTTGGGTGCATGAAAATTTAAATTTGTACCAATTTTCATCTTGATTGCTATAAATATGACAGCACAGAAGCCTATAACACACACTTTGATGTTTTTTGACATTTGACCTCATACAATTCTGAAAAGGGTCGAATAAAATGACATCTGAACGTATTGGACCAAGGTATAATCTTACCAAGTTTCAAATCAATCCGCTGAGAAATGAGGGAATGTTGGTCAATTGAAAAGTGTTTGGAAGAAGAAGAAGAAACGGTAGAAAAAACAGTGTCTCTCCGTGGAGACATAATTATATCTCCCATCCCTTTGGATCTTACAGGAAGAAGAAGAAGAAACGGTAGAAAAAACAGTGTCTCTCTGTGGAGACATAATTATATCTCCCATCCCTTTGGATCTTACAGGAAGAAGAAGAAGAAACGGTAGAAAAAACAGTGTCTCTCTGTGGAGACATAATTATATCTCCCATCCCTTTGGATCTTACATCTAAATGGGCAAGATGTTCCTCATTTACCAGGTATTGCTATAACACCCTTTGGGAGTACTCGTCTCTAGCTGTTCATACCCCTTATTCCAGCACCTCCATCTCTTCCCCTACCTTCTTAGGCATCAAGGCTTGGGCCGAAAAACAATACCTTGTTTTCAGCCTCCTTTGTATGTGAATATCATCAATCATGTACTCTGGTGGACTGAAAATGGCTCTGAATCGGTCTGTCCATACATCAGTCGGACCGGGTGACATTCATTACGAGATCCAAGCCCAGGAAAGATTCCATGATATCTTCCAATTATAGACCTATTACTTAGTTGTTTGTAGAAAATGGTTCATGCTTTGCTTGTTTAGCTCCTCGAATCACATCATTTGGCTCATCAGGCCAACGGGATTACAACAGTGTACTTGCTCATTGGCCTTGTGGAGCAACCACCAAGTCTTTTGTTTTGCCCCCCATTTTCGATAGCCTAAAAGTCACGATGGGTAGAACACAGAATAAAGTCTTGAAATGGTCGAATGATATGTTAGATGTATTTTAACGCCGTCACTTGTATATAAAGTACCATTAACTAATTAACTGCAGACAAATTAAAAATTTCAATAATTCTATGTAATGGTATTATCGAGTTTTTACTTATTTGGAATGAATCTCTCTCTCTCTCTCTCTCTCTATATATATATATATATATA
>NW_013665699.1:1159606-1160646 GCF_000517525.1 Limulus polyphemus | reverse complement strand
CAATTACAAACAAACAAACGATTCGGAATACATAAAATTTCATTGTCAATAAATTCCTGGAGTAATTCCACTCAAAATGTGTAATACAGATAATGACGTAAAACGATTTCTAAAAAGGGAAAAAAAATCTTAAGACTGAAAGATAAATGAAAATTAAATATATATAAAGCAGTTAGTTACTTAAGACATGGATTCAGATAAATGTATACCTAGTTACTGTATCTTGTCCATCACTAAATTAAAGTATCCACCTTACAAGCGTCTTGTTTTTTTTTGTTCATCATTTGGCTAGCGAGAGGCTGATTATTGAATTTTTGGATGAAACACGGATGTGAATCACTTTACTTAAGCTGAGCCAGTGCTAAATTGTGAATTATGATAATGTTGTAAGATAAAAACGACCGAAATAACCCAATTTATGCATGCACGCGCTTTATGTAAAGTAAAAATCGATGATGATGTAGATGTCTCTCAAGTCACTTGACAGCGTGTTGCAGCTTGAAGAACTGTTTGTAAGCATTTTTAGAATAGAGTTGGTTTAGAGAAAAAGGTCACAATGCGCATATAAGACAAGAGTAATTCTATATATATAGATTTTAAAATAGTTATTACATATCATTTTTAATTTTCGTGATTTCGGGTGATAGTAAGAAACACTCGCGATTCAGAGTATCAAAATACACTGGTGACAGATAGGAGAAAGAAACAAGTGTACAACGAGTTCAAACAAAATAGTAATTTTGTTTAAGGCTTTCTCTTTATTGATTTTATCATTAATAGATATTAGGTCGTCAAGAAATTAATGCCGCTTTTTTAAGCTCCTGGCTTATAATAGTAAAAAACAAACAAACACACTTTTTCATTATGTGTGCTATCTGTCTTTCTTTACTGTCATGACAACTCTTCTACTGCATACTTTGAATATTTTGTTAATTTAAAAACATGTCTTTAGAGTGAATTAGTAACTTTTTAAGAATCAAGTCCTGATTCTTATGATAAATACCGATTTCAACTTTCATAATAGATACCTCCATTTAGCT
>NW_013665699.1:1155101-1158825 GCF_000517525.1 Limulus polyphemus | reverse complement strand
ACACTAACGTGACGTTTAGGTGGTTCGTTTAACTATTATAGGTGATGTACGTTTTTTTTGTGGGGGGGGGGGGTTAATGAAAGTGTTTCAAAATGCGAAATTAATTTCTTGACGACCTAATACTTACGGACAAAAATATCAAAAGCATTTCGTGTGTTGTGTAACGTGTTTTTGGAGTTGGGAAATTTTCAAGATTTGCCCTTGTTCAGGGTGCTAATGAGAAGTGGAATTCCCCGAAACTGGTATTACTTAATGTCAAGTGGTGAATCGAAATACAGATTGCGCTTCTTATTTTTATTTATTAGATCGTCATTAACAACCTGATTGTAAAATGAAAAAGCATCATCGATAATAATGGAGACTATTTCATTTACTAAATGTTTTGTTTTTGATATACAAGTTGTTCGGTTTTTTCATTTAAAAAAAAGCGACATTAATTTCTTGACGACCTAATATTTATTTATTTTTGCTTTACTTGCAGGTAGTTAGGATTGTGAAAACAACTTTGAAAAATCCCAGTGTTCGTTTGTGTGCATTTGTGGGCTAACAACCGCAGAGAAAAATACCCCCCCCCTACCACCCAAGGTTTCTTATTCAAGGCACAGTTTTATACGAAGGTTTTCTAGTAAAATTAAACAGAGTAACCCTTTTATTTTCTGTGTTGGTATATGAAAAGTGAAGTTCGAAGTTGGAATAAGACGTTGTAATTATGAAAACCAGGTTTAATACTTTTAGGAACTGTATAAAATTATGTAATAGCAAACAATGTTTGGGATGTTTCGAATTTGAGAAAGTGGTCGGTTTTCAACAACGAAATTAATTTTATTCATATGTTTATTATACACTGGATATTCATTGTTACTGCTCGTCAACGTTGTTTTTTTTATTTTTGTTCGGAGAATCTTTTTTTCCGTCTAAAATTTCCCAGCGGAACAAAAGTTAATTTTCAATTACAAATTGTTTGTTAATTCGTGAATTTCTTTTTTTTCGCGGTGGCCCAACATGGCAATCTGAGGGTAGCGGGTTCGAATCCTCGTCCCACTAAACATGCTCGCCCTTTCAGCCGTGGGGACGTTGTAATGTGACGGTCAGTCCCACTATTTGTTGTTAAAAGAGTAGCCCAATAGTTGGCGGTGGGTAGTGATGACTAGCTGCCTTCTATATAACCTTTCACTGCTAAATTAGGGACGGCTAGCGCAGATAGCCTCGAGTAGCTTTGCGCGAAATTTAAACCAAACCAAATCTTTTCTTCGCCGACACACGTAATTTCAATGAAGTAAAAACTTAGAAAACGCGAATGACATAAAAGCCTTAATCTTTGATTCATGAGTGAATCTGCGGTAGACTGTTTAGCTAAAATCATGGCTCATCAGTACTGTTTGGGAGGGCGAAGCAAATAAATATATTAGGCCTTACGTTGTCGTGGAATGTAAACAACTTGTAGGGTCTGATGTATAGTCCTTTACTCACCACTAATGACCTACATAACTTTAGGAGCGAACTAGCTGGTAATTTAGTCTCGTTGTTTCTTTAGCTTAGGTCTTAATCGTTATTTCACATTCAATGTCTTACAGTGTTAGTCTTTCTGGCATGTTCCTGATGCTCGTTTGTCCACAATAATTAAAGTACACAATAAATACTTATTACGTGCGTGTTTGTTTTTGAGATCTGGTGAAATTTTAAGATTTGTCCTTGCTCAAGGTTACTGATAAGGGGTAGAATTCCCCGAATAAAACATTGACACCAAAACGATTAGGATATTATGAATAATTCTGAATAGCGACTAGAAACATGCAAATAAAAAATTACGCTCTTGCAAGGGCGACGATTGTTGGAGTGAATGAGAGGCAGGTTGCCCCCCTTACTCCAAGAAGATTAAAAGAACTTGACAACAAAGTACATTTTTACGCTTTTAATGTGTATGCTTAATTATTGGATTTGTCGATTTGAAGCCTGTCATAACGAGATAGTACGAAGGTGGTAGAATTGTAATGAACATGCTCATATTGATAAGGTTACGTTAGTGGACAATTATATATATATATATACACTTCATATTTAATTGCCAGTAGAAAAAATTAAACGTGAAACAAGTTTTAGTATTTTCAGCCTGAATGGCTGGTTCCTTATGAGAGGCATGGGTCAAACCGTCATATCAGAAACCCCAAGAATATAGAATTATCCATTTTGCACGTGGTAAAGTTTCGAGCACAGAATTATATAAAGAGTTGAATTGTATTTTGTTGGCTGGTTTTTTGCATTTAGTTACCAAAACACATGAATTATTATAAATCAAACAACGATGGTTATGAAGTCTATATTTTAATAAACTCTCTTTTTATTTGTTTTACTGCTGAAATCTTGCCAAAAAATTATCTGTTACTCTAGGCTTACGAGTTTCTGTCAAGTAAGTATTTTTTATATTTGTATCTTGTTTCCCTCAGAATAATGATGTACAACGGTATACTACTATATCTGGTAATGACAATATGTCATAGAATTCTGAAGTCACATTTGTAATCTTTATCATATGAAGATTAGAATTAGAACCATACACTGTATGAAACTAATATGGTCTGCACGCAAGCCACTTGTTGTTATCTCACTAGATAAAACTTGATGACATAAAACTGCTATTAGTTGTATGGAGGCGTAACGTAGATTTGGCCCACACGTATATATATATATATATATATATACCAGCCTCCGAATAATAACAAACCAACGAAGGGTATATTCTAATAACGAGAGTGTTTCTTTATACTTAAACCATTGGCGACATTAGAAAAAGAAAACAAATCTCCCTCTTAGTTTTGTTTTCTAATAAAATAAAATGAACAACAACAACAACAAAAAAATAGATAAAGACAAGTCATGATCTGCTCTTTGGAGCCATGGGTTCATTGTAAGAATGACGGTCTAATTCCAATTTTCGATTAGAGTTGGCGGTGGATACTGTTGATTCAAAATTTAGGACGGCTAGCGCAGATGCCCATGTGTAGCTTTGGGCGAGTCTTTGAAACAAAACAAACTATCTTAGTTTATGTTTAATTAATTAGGTGAAACTCGAGAAACACGGAAACTCACGATGATGTTCATGTATTCTGTTTACTTCTGTATTCTGACGATACCATTATCGTAGCTGAATGGGGACAATGCCTATAGGGTTGCCCCCAGTGGCACAGCGGTATGTCTGTGGACTTACAACGCTAGAAACCGGGTTTCGATACCCGTGGTGGGCAGAACACAGATAGCCCATTGTGTAGCTTTGTGCTTAACTTCAATCAAACAAACAAAGTCTATGGTGTTCACCATTCTTCTACGTCATGAAGAAAGTAATTATTTTCCATTGGAAAACAACGCTACGTGTATAAGTATTGTTATAGTCAGCACAAGTTATCTTAATAAATGAACACCACCAAAACTCGACTCGAGTTAGATACTTTAAGTTTTTTGTTTTTTTTAAACTAGCATTTTTATTTTTTGTTGTCAGTTTACAGATGTTAATAATATGCAGTAAATAATACGGGTTTTAAATGTGTTCGCCCTAAAACCTACACTTTCTGCGGAAACAAAGATTGATTTTAAACACGTTCTACCTGTAATGCTATTGGCAACAAAGTTATATAGATAGATAAATCTGAATGAAACTGTTTTTTCTTTGGTAATCACTTATGTTTTGCGTAAACTTTTTTTGTGATATATATATATATATATATATATA
>NW_013665699.1:1118203-1155080 GCF_000517525.1 Limulus polyphemus | reverse complement strand
TAATATAAGTATAATATACTAGTAATAGTAACTTAGTTTTTCGTTTTGGTTAATACTACTTATTAGTTTGTTACGTTAACTTTTTAGTTAGTAGATATATATATATATATATATATATATATTGTATACACAAAAGAACTAGGAAAAGTTAAGGAAAGAAGCACTTAATATGGTCTGGAAAAATGCCCTTTTCATTATTTCCGTGAATATTTCACGTGTCTTGTTATGAGAATTCGGAGTTGTTTCAGTGGTTTTTGAATTTGATACCCCCTGGAAAGAGGCCTTGCATGGCCTGGTGGTTAGGGCGCTCGACTCGCAGTTTGAATCCCCGTAACCGAATATGCTTCCCCCTTTTAGCCATGGAGACGCTATAATGTGACGGTCAATCCCACTCTTCGATGGTAAAATAGTTGGTGGCTGGTGATATTGATTAGCTGCCTTCCCTCTTGTCTATCATTCCTAATTTAGGGACGGCTAGTGCAGATAGCCCTCGAGTGGTTTTGCATGAAATTCAAAACAAAGAAAACTCCCTGGAAATAAAGTTATCCATTTCTTTTTCACATGTGGTTACTTTTATTCATTTGCTTCAGGCTTAGTTATTGTGTTCATATAATTGTGTGACAAAGTTACCTTATGAAAGCGGACAGGGTCTTTGTTGAAAGTACAGCTTTTTATGTAGAGCTGTTCAAATGTTGGAGCTGTTCTGTTGGAGATCGGATAAACAAACATGCATACAAGTGGCTGCTCATTTTGGTGTACCCAGATCCATAATGAGGAAAACTATTTTAAAATTGATCTGTACACTGTATAGCTTGAATAAGGTTGTGAAATGGTCAAAAACACCAAGTAAGTAACACTCTGTATACACGAACTAATTATGTACATAGTAACAGCACGATGATTTATTATCAATGCCCAAACGGTTAGAAACATATTTATAAGTCTAGCTTAAGGTTGCAAAGACCTACTTCAAATCAGAATTGGCAGCAATGCCATTGGATTTCTGTACCTCTTCACAGACAAATCAAAGTTTACTACCTCTGCAGTTACCGATGGGTTTATGTCTAGAAAACCACAGGTCAGTGATTTTCCTAATGTAACATCTTTTTGTTAATTTTATAAATTTGAGGCCTTACGTATGAAAAATAATGGTAAAGATGTATTAACCCTGATGAAGCCGCAAAAGCGAAACGTTGGTTAAAATAAAGAAAGATCTTTTATAAATATCTGGAGTATAAAGGTCGTTTTTTTTTTCTAAACTTATACAAATACTGTACTGGAACCCTAGATGGCATAATGATAAACTAGAATTTGCTTTTACAGCAAACTTAAGAACAGTTTTTTTTGTTGTTGTTGCTGTTTTGTTAGTATTTTCTCTCAACTTTCCGTAAAAGTGATGTTCTGTAGGTATTTCAGAGGTTCAATAACTTAACCATACCTGTATCTTTTCTCGTATCCTTATATTTCAACTTTAAATTGACAGAATAATCTTAGTCGTGATGGTTTATGGTTTAATAACCACCAGTACTCTCGGAAATCCAACATTGACCTCATTTCATGAAATTTATGTAACCAACTGGTAAGCATAGAGGGAGTTTTTATTGCTGCCTCGCTTAGCAACGTGCTATAAAACTAATATGAGTTTGCAACTTTGAACATAAATACAAAATATGACATAAACGAAGGAACGATTTTGAAGTTAGATGTGCCGAACCTCACGAAATATGAATGTCTTGTTTAATGTACACTACATATTGTGTCATTAAAAACCTCGGAATAAGGGAGGTTCCACTGCACTTTATGCGTTGTCGCAAGTTGATGTTCGTATACTAATTAATACACAGTATTGGAAATAATTATAGAAACACTCAAGCACAGAAAGCACAAAGGAGTTGCAAACCAGGAGTAATGGCAGGTAAATGGTGAATTTTCACACTTGTATTTATAGCAAGGTCATTGGTAAAATCCGTTGTCATTACTTATCTCGCAAGGGAGTTTTGTTTTTCTTCCACAACCACCGCATTTATTATTAGCGATACCAATTTCATGTATTCCTTTAGAACCTTGCATGTGGGTTTGCTACAATTTAGCATAAATTATCATTGACTAGCCAAACCTTTGATTTGTACATACTTCTCGTAAAATAAAACAATGATAGTTGAAACACATCGAGATATAATGAATATAGATTATTACATAATCCATAAAGGTTTGTTTGTTTTTAATTTCGCGCAAAGCTACACGAGGGCTATCTGCGCTAGCCGTCCCTAATTTAGCAATGAAAGACTAGAGGGAAGGCAGCTAGTCATCACCACCCGGTCTTTGTACTTCACTCCTTAGTGCCCTGACTGGAGTCACATTATTACCACTGGGTACAGTAGGATTTCATCATCTTTTAGAGGTTCCCCCTCCAAAGTAGTTCAGTGGTAAGTCTGGTGGTTTATAACGCTAAAAACCAGGTTTTGATATTGGTGGTGGGCACAGAACAAATAGTCCAATTGTGCAGTTTTCTACTTACCAACAACAAGAAAAACGTTTAGAGGCATAATACTAGTATGGGATTTTCTGCATGACGAAGAATCATGGTGTAGACTGTCAACATGTGACTGTACTCTGGTGCTGTTCATTTTCACACAATGAGGAGTTGGGATTCCTATATTGTTCACTTTTTATAATAAAACTTTTTCCCTCCCCATTTTCAAAGTATTTCCAATGTCCAATATATATATATATATATATATATATATATTGTTTTAAGGGACCATCCTTTTAATAGGAGTACTGTGGTAACAAAATTCATACTATAGCTGATAAAGAATTTGCTGAGTTTATCTTAAAATTTGGTGTACATACTACAGTTATGCAAATGTTTAATTTGTTTTTGCTGTACATCCATACATATTTTGTTTGTATGTCAATAGGCTTGTTGAATAGTTCATGGTAATATTATAGGATTATAAACATTTAAAACTTTATTATATTGTTTCAACTAACTGTTCACATTTTCTTTGCTTTCTTTCCTAATAGAGTGTAGAATGAGTGATTGGTTTCATATCACTGTTCTAGTAATTAAAACACTAGTTGTTTTTATCATAACCAGACAGTTATAGATATTATGGGGTTTTATCAAGTATGTAACTACTGACAACAGGTTCAATTTTGTAACTTGGTAAAAGTTTTCTGTTGAAATTTTCACCAATCATTTGACATAAAATGTAAATGTTATATAAAAATAGTGTTTTATTTATGAATGAAAGATTAATTTATATATTATTATTTTCAAGTAAAATAGTTTTGTTTTTATATGTTGTTGTATGACTGTTGTAATGTAGACACAGACAACTTCATGGATTGAAGCCAATTTTCATAAAAGAGAATGCATCAAATACATTCCTTCAGGGAAAGACAACAGCAGGTACGATAAAAATTCTTTATCATATTTTGTTTCTGTGGTTTCTAGTATTATGTTCAACAAGTAAAGTCATTGTCAGGATAAGTCACAGATAAAGCTCAGTGTGGTATGACTCCTAAAGGTGATATTCAGTAATGGTTACATTATGAGAAGTTGACTAAAATATACTGACAAAAGTTTTAATGTCATTGTCTGTAGTGACATTGTTGAAGTCAGCATGTGTAGGATTAAAACAAGAATATTTGTATGATAGAATTTAATCAACCCATTATACAAATGAAGTTTTACATGAGATGAAAGAGAAAGTTTAGGCTCATCAAGATGGTAATTCATTGACAAAGTAACGAAAGTAAAGAAAGGACATTTCAAATTTTAAAGTTGTTTGTTCACACCTTATACATTTTACATTATGTAGGCTGGAGCAAACAATTGTCTCTTGGCTATTGTAGGTAGTTTCACAGAATTTAAAGATACCATCCCTCAAGCAGAAGTGAAAAACACTCCTAATTTAATTGTAAATCATAAAAACATTATCGTAGCACCAGATATTTTACATTGTTTTGTTATTAAAAATGAAATATTTTTACTGTTTGGATAAGGTTATTGCTTCATTATGTATTATTTTAAATGGTTCTACAGCAAAAAAGTAGTATGTTTAACAACAGGAAACATGTTCGAACATGTAAAAGTTTTTTCATGCTGACATAAAAATAAACTTGGCTTTTGATTTATATGTATTATTATGAGACTTGAGGAATCTTCATATTCTTGTTTAATTTATGTTCTATGTAAAATAAAAATTATTAGATTTAGTAAATGCAACTCAAACTGAAAAGAGGAGTCTTGCCACAATTTAGAAAGACTTCATTGTGTTTAATGACTTTTCATCAACTGTTATTACTGCAATTTATAAGTTTTCAGTGTTCTTTGTCTTTTGTTGTACATTTCTCATTATTGTGGATGCAGTTTGTGAAATTTCAGTGATTTTGTTGTTGTTTTTTTATTTAATACTTCTCTTCTGTGTTAGGCATAAATTTGAGATTTTGGTGATTTTTTAACCTTAACTGTATATTTCACATATTTGCCTGAGCTCATGGGGTTAGTGTTTAATTGACTAATATTTCTCACCTTTTCTACTGCAATCTGTAAGGTTTTTGTATCTTATTGACTTTAATATTCATAATAATATTTTTTGCTGCATTTTGTTGAGTTCCAATGTTCTATTTGTGTTAGTATTTTTCATAAATTTTGGTGTTTCCTTATGTTTTTGCTGCATTTTTAGTGTTTCTATATTCTTTTCACATTAGTACTTCTCATTATTTTTGGTGCATCTTGTGAAAATCTTTATTTTGCTGACTACAATTTTTGTGTATATGGAAAGTAACTACTCCTGTCATTAACAGATTCAATCTATCACTTTAGATTTCACATTTTACCCAGTGAATTAAATACCCAGAGTAAGTAAAAGTCACAGGAATTTAGGAGTAATATATAATTTTTATTTAAAATCTTGTTCATTATTTATTCATTAAAAATAATTTTCTTATGATAAAGCTCTAAAACATTAATAATACACTTTCTTAGCAAAATATGAGTTTCTAAAAGTGGCTGTTGATGAAATTATCAGGTGACTGAACATCTATAATAAAACTTCATCAAAAATCTTTCAATCCATGGCTAAAAATTTTAATAATTTTGTAATTTCATTTTGATCAAGATATTTTATTAATAGTTTAAAACTATCCACTAGGTGTGGATGTGGACAGACATTGCAATCGCATACTATCCAAGCATCATACAGCACAGGTGCTCAAAGCTTGTACAGTGCGACTTCAGCAGTATCGAGTGGAGATCACTGGGCCTCTTCCCGACATACACAAACTTACCCTACAGATGCTTTTGGTATCATTGAGTTTCAAGGCAGTCCTCATCCTCTTAAAGCCCAGGTAGGGATAAAATAATATTCCTGTTGTAAGTGGAGCATGTTTGAGGTAATTAAGTTCATAGCTTTTAAACTATATTTTGTTTATAAGTATTATTCATGAAATATTAGAAAATCATTGTAGATAGTTAAGACTAAAAAAAGAGAGATGGTGGAGGGAATTGCTTTTTAGTTTATAGGCATAATTCTACTAAAGTGATCTAACTAATTAAGCTAATGTTTACCTACATAACAGTTAGTGACCCCAAGGGAACCTCCTCAACATAATTCCCATAATGTCTCAAAAGAAGTGTAATTTTTCTCTCAGACTTTTGTTTTTCCTTTAGATATATTTGTACAGAATTTATCATAGTTATCAAACATGTTTTTAAAATGGTTATCAAAATATTTCAAAATTCACGAATAAAAAATATTTTTCATTAGGTAAAAAAAAAGTTAATATTTTACTATTTTATAGAATAAGTTATGGTTAAGTAATCTGTATGCGTTTACAGTATGTTCGACTAAGTTACGATACGAGGCCTGAGCTGGTTCTCCAACTTTTAACCAGAGAGTGGCAACTAGAACTACCAAAGCTTCTCATTAGTGTTCATGGAGGAAAGGCAAATTTTGAACTTCAACCGAAGTTGAAGCGAGTTCTGAGGAAAGGATTTGTGAAAGCTGCAAAAACAACGGGTGCTTGGATCTTTACTGCGGGAACAAATACAGGTTTGTCAGGATGAGTTACTGCAGAGATATTCATGCTAAAGTGTGCTTTCTTTTACAGAGCACTTTTTGAGATCTTATTTTAGTTTTTTGTTTGACAAAACCTTTTCTATATTTACTGCTTGTTTTAGTTGATGGCTTTAATCATTTCTGTGAATGTCTCTATTCTGTACTTTCTGTGTTCATTGTGTGTCATTGTGCAAGTATACATAGAATTGTGATTCAACTAACACAAATTTTTAATATATGTTATTCTGTACACTAGGCAGTATTGTGAATGTTATCTTATCTCTATTGTTCAGTGTAAGTCATTCTAGATATTCAGAAGCATTATAAATATTATTTTACCTCTGATGCAAACTTTGGACATTAAAAGTATCTGTAATGTCATTCATTTCATTAAGAAGGGAAAACAGAATTTTATTTTAACTTATTTTAGGTGTTATGAGACATGTGGGAGAAGCACTTTTAAATGAGAGAACTCCAAGACTTCGTGGACGGGTTGTTACAATAGGTATTGCACCATGGGGAATCATAGAAAACAGAAAAAAATTAATTGGTAAAAATGTAAGTTACCAAACTATTCTAAATTTAATGCATTGTACGAATCTAAGAACTTAGATATTTTTTATTGCACTTAACCATGTCTGTGTTAGTTGTTATTATTAATTTATATATTCTTTAAATTGTGTATTTAACTCTATTAACCTGCAAATTTGCTTCTATATCATTCACTACTGATGGGTTGTATTGCATCATAATGTGTAATTTTAAGATTTTGGCTGTTATAATATTAAGTGTAAAGAGCTGACCAAATAAACTGGGTGAAATCACTCATTTTTTATGGGAAATACATAAAAAAACATTCAGTGGTATATAGAGGATTAATTGTAGTATTTATGGTATTTTGATTTTTTTTAATGTGACTTGTATTTTGTTTGGGACCCTGTAACCAACAAAGTCATGACCCACAAGCAACTTATTGCTTAAATACATTTAAAGGTGTACATTCTTTTACATAAGATTATGGAGTTGGGTTGGGAAGTTCTCCCCCTCCCACCATATTCTCCAGATATGGCACCATCAGATTACCATTTTTTTCGTTTACTGCAACATCATCTTAATGTAAATGTGGAAGGTGTTAAAGAGGACAATGACATGCTTTTTTGCTTCAAAGCCAAGTGATTTCTTTAATCAGGGCATTAACAACCTGATTGTAAGATGGAAAAGCATCATCGAGTAGAATGGAGACTATTTCATTTAATTAATGATTTGTTTTGATATATATAAGTTGTTCGGGACTTTTCATCTAAAAAAAACTGACATTAATTTTGTGAAGACCTAATAAATAACCTTCAATGTAAGTTTGGAATCATATTATTAGTATTCACATTATATCAGTAAAAATTTATTAAATGTTTTATGTAAATATAGTTTTCTACTGATAAGCATATTTTATATGTACAGTTGAAAATGTATTTCCTTCATACATGAAAATTTTTAATTTTTAAAATATTTTATTTGGAACTAAAATTTAGTTAAGTTTTTTTGTTACCAGTGTACAAAATTTTTGTTGTTTATCCTATTTTTTATTAGATATGCATATATAATGGATAGAAAATTGGCCATTAAGTTTTTGAAAGAACATTTGAAATGTTTGTAGAGTAACTTGATGTGTTTGGAATAGATTGCATTCATTGTCAAGTCCACTTTAAAGGAACCTCATAATTGCATAATCTAGTGGGAGAATAACATCTGGCTAGATTTATAAGAGAGAATGTTTCCTTCTTATGTAGCCACTTGAAAAATTCATTTTCACAGTGCAAGTATATAAATTGTATAGCTTAACTTAGTCTACATTTGCTACAAAATGCATGTAAGCATGCAAGATCTTGTAGTTTTGAAACATTTTACTTTAGTAAAGGTAAAATACTTCACTGTTTTGTCATTTAGTTTTCTCTAAAACAAACACTAAGTAACAGTAATATTTCTGTTTTCCTTCTTCTGATATTAACATTCATGCTTTTTACTTTCAAATGCTTTCATCTAATGATAAGTATGTAATCATTTTTATTTTTATCCTTCTTCTTCATCTATTGCACAAGATTTTATACTTTTACCAAATTCTAGAGTATTGCCACATGGCTATGGTAATCTGAATCTCTTAGAAATACATAACAAATCAACAAATCATTCTGTTTTTAATTATCAATAAAAACCTAGTTTTGTTATCTAAAGTGATTGCAACAATATGTTTCTAGATACTGGCTAATTTGTACTCTTTTTTTTTTATGATTTTGAATCATCTGTACACTACAAAGTTTTATTTATACATCAGTTCAGTTTTTTAGGCTAGTGTGTTGTATTATTAAGTAAAGAAACATAACTATCATTGCTTGTGTTTTCTTTATGAATGCTATATTAATGTGTTGTTACATAGTGTAAGTAGTACATGAGTGATTGACTAGCACACTATTTGTTATGAATATAGTTTTATTTGTTTATTCTTCCTTCAAACCAAACATAGTCACACAATTTTTCAGATTAAAATACTGGTTCAGACTCTTCTTAGTGTTCTTATGCATATTTAAATTATATATATTCTATTGCAGCAGTGCTCCAGATAAGAGGTGTACCAGTATAATTCCTGACCCAATATCGACCATTTATGGCCTTTAAAATATTGAGAAGTTGTTTCATTGCCATGGGAAATGAGTATGGCTTCTGTCGCTTTAATGGTAGTACAGTAATGAATGAGCACATTCTTGTAGTTTTCTGCACAAGATCTGTGCAGTTCACACAGTAAAGCTACAAAAATAAGCACACTCTAACTGCCAGAACTTTCTGTTGGTGTACCCGTGAATGATGCAGTTGTGTGTAAAAAAATAAAATAAAAAGTTGTAATGTCATTATTTATGTTTATTATAACTACATCTGGCAATTTATTTTGCTAAATTAATCCTCTGCCAAATTTCACCTTTTGAAATTATAAAATATTTCGTAGTTAGTTGAATTGCTTTTTATCACAAAATGTTACTGCTGCACTTTGTAAAAAATTAAAACTCACTGACAGAATTCTTACAGAAAAAAAAATTATCTGGAGAATAGGGAAGGTGAATATATTTCACAGATAATTTTTAGGACAGTATCATCTACTGAAGGTGGACATTTTTCATGTAGAAAGTTCCATGGACGGTGGCTTCTACTGAGGATAAATATCTCTCACAGAGAACTTCTAGGACAGTATCATGTACTGAAGGTGGACATTTTTTCATGTAGAAAGTTCCATGGACAGTGGCTTCTACTGAGGATGAATATCTCTTACAGAGAACTTCTAGGACAGTGACATCTACTGAAGGTGGACATTTTTTCATGTAGAAAGTTCCATGGACAGTGGCTTCTACTGAGGATGAATATCTCTCACAGAGAACTTCTAGGACAGTGAATTTTAACAGAGAAAGTCCTAGGACAGTGGCTTCTACTGAAGATGAATATCTTTCACAGAAAAAACTTCCAGGACAGTGACTTTTACAAAAAAATTAACATCTTTCACAGAGGAAACTTCTTATTGAAGCTGGTCCACATTAACTTTTATTTCTCAATTATTTAAGAAAACTACACTTCATAACCAGGAACATTATACTAAGAGTGGTTGATTTTTACTTCCACCTAAGAAGAACTATGTGATCTACAACAGTTGTAAATCTGTAAGTGTTCATCGTACAGTTCACTTGCTGAAGTCATAATTCAGTCTCTACAAATTACTACCAGAAGTGTGATGTATAAATTACTTGTACAATAGTAACTCCAACCCTGTACATTCACACCTTACAGAGTCAGCTCATACATCCACATTATTCACTAATTGATCACAGTCATTGCCATTTCCTTTTATCTTAAGAAAAGTAACCTCCTTTGGAATGATCAGTGAACAAAACCTATTGACCTATTCCAAAACATCTACTTACCAGTTACAGTATTTCATAATCATATACTGTTGTTGTTGTGTGTTTATTACTATTTACTAGACAAAGTAAATTATTTTTGTATATTTTAAGCAATTTTTACATAAGTTTTAGAAGAGCCTAGTTAAAATTGAAAAAAGGCATTTAATGGAAAAAATAAAGACTTAGTGGGTAAAATCATTAGTTACTTTCAACTAAGTGTTCTGACTAAATTGAAATTTTTTTAAATTTTTTATGTGGTATTAAATGTTGTTTATATCTGTTTTACTTTTTACATGACTTTTGAATGCTTCTATTGAAAAAAAACAGCATAATTAAACTCTGTCTTTTACGTTAAATCTAGCACTTATAGTTCCTTCACTATTTAGTGCTTTAGAGCATAATATGAAATACCTGACATTGTATAGACAACTTGAATATTTGATTGGATGGGAAGTTGGATAGTGCTTCAGGTGTCTTTCATTCTCTTTCATTGCTTTACAACTTGAAGCAAGTGGAGCCCTTCTCTTCCTGTGGATGTCATGATTTGCTGTAACCATGTTTTACAACTAACATCTACAGAAGACCAATACACATAGTCAAAACCTCACTTTCATGGCAAACTCCCCTATATGCTGACAAAAGAAGCTAAACTTTCTGCCTATGTAACTGAACTTTAAAGTTCGAAGTAAGACATTTCTCCAATCAGGAAGAACTATATGTTAAAACAACTTTCAAAATATCCTGAGAATATCAACAAGTATGCTAGTCAGAACAACTAACTTCCAAGCAACCTAAAATAAAAATTATGTTCTAGCATTGCCCTTCTATTTATATCCAGGCTTAGCTATACTGTCCAGGAGACTTGCAAGATATTTCAAGTTCAAGTCCAGTATAGATCCATCCAAACTTCTTCAGCCCTTAAACTCACTAAAACAACTTAAAGCTAAAGAAATAATTTACAAAACACCAACTGTGGAGTTAAATACATGGGAGAAAGAGTCAGATATTTGGGACAACAAATGAAATAACTCCAAGATGCAATCCAAGTAACGAAAATCAACAAATCTCTCACTGTTTAACATGTAGGCAACAATGGAGTCATAGATTGGAAAAACTGCAGAATTGTTAACAAAGAAGAATGGTCCAAGAACTGAAATCAGCATTTGTTTAGGCTCCACTGATCCAGTAAAAAAACAACAGACACCAGGGGTTCTTAACCAATAGAATCAAGTCGAGCACAAGAACATCCTTCACACTAACTCCACTGATTTCAAACATCATTAGATTGTGTTGACTTGAAATATTCTCTTTTTTTACAAGTTATCAAGTTGGTTTTACAATACAACACAGTACAACATATGTTGCTTAAAAAATACCAAAATATTCTTATTCATATTATTTAACGAAACCAATACCATAATAATCTTAGGCTGTTGATAAATAATATTACATAGTAAAGTTTTAATATGAAAAAATTGCCTCCTTTAGTTTTTAGTTATATATATCTTAACTTACAAAAATACTTAAATCTGTAAATCACATTTAAAATTATTCATTGAAAAATCTGGAAAATAAATAATTAATTTATGAAATTAGAAAGACAGGAAGCATTTTATTTCAAATATTAAATACTTATTAGCAAAATTAATTTATTCATTGGTTTGATCTATTTTAATGAACAATCTTTCATGAGTTACTAAATACATTAAATAATGTTTTTAGCATTTTCCAACATAAAATGAATTTTATAACAGTTAGTCACTTAGATTGTTCTTTCCTCAGTATTATTTAAAGAGAATTAGTTTTAAAACTGCGTTAAATGTTATTGGTTAGGAGATACCTCTACACTATACCATCTGTGATACTTTAATTCTTTTAAATTAAGTTAACTATGGGATTAATTGTACATGTGGACCTCATTGGCTTTTAAATACATTTTTCTAAACTATTTATCTACCAAAGTGTGTGTCGCTCAGTCACTTAATTGATTGCAGGGTCTTTAATTTTATATAACAACACAAAAAGTATAAACAAAAATACTGTCAATAATTAATCTACTAATTACTAGTGGTGTCTTATACATATTACATAGACAGCATAAAATTACTAAATATGATGCAATATGTGTACCCCACTAGTAGTGACCAGCATAAAATCAATTCAACTTGAACTTTAGTACCAAGACTCTAAATGTCTATCATCTGAAAGTTGTATGCTGGACCTTTTCATTCATAATTTTTTTGTAATAAAGTATTTTGTTTTTTTATATAAATTATTTTGAATTTCCTTTTTTTTTGTTTAAAAAAAATTTCTTCTTTTTTTTCTTGATGCAGAAATTAGTTATTTAAATGTTTCATTGTTCAGGAGTCAATTTGTAGTAAAATATTAATAATCTTATTTAGTGTTCAAAAATCTTTTTTTAATAATTGTGGGGGGGTTCTCTGCAGAAGTGGTCTACCAGTTCATGAGAGTTAGATTTTGTGCACCCCTCAGTAGCTCAGCAGTAAGTCTGAGTGTTCGTACCACTACAAATCGAGTTTCAATTACTTGTGGAGAGCACAGCACAGATAGCCCATTGTGATGATGACTGTGTATGTTTGTGCTCAATGACAAACAAACAATTTTGCGCATAAACGAGTTTTTAAGTGTGTTAACTATGAGGTCCTAAAATTTAATATTTTAAAAAACATATTCTTTTTGTGTGGAAAAATCGTATTTGCAAGGTTTCATGCAGATCTGGTCTATGCCACTTTTTTGTACAGTACAGGTTAAGCTGTTTCAGGTCATTGTTGAAATACATTTTCTCTGTTTACCGTAATTGCTATTAGCAAATAGTAGCATGCCAAGAATAAGATGAAACTGGAGTGAAGAATACAAATAAAAAAGTGATTAAGATCATTTTTGTGAAAGACACAAAACTTTTACTGAAAAATATTTTATTTCCACCCATATATTCATTTATAGAAAGCATTTTTATTCCACAGAGTTTTAACAGATAAATAACTTTAGTTTGCATTCAATCTTATATTTTTTACAGGTTGTTTCATGTTTTTAAAAATTACCTCGTATCAAAAACTTTTTTTCAATAGCTATTTTAAAAGTTTTTATGATACTGAAACATGGTTATTAAACATAATTCAAACATACAAGATAGATCATAAATGCAGGAATGTGACTGTAAAAAGCTTGCCTATTTCTTTGAAAACTATTGGATAAACATTGTTGATTCAGAAGAGGTCTAAACATCATGTTTGTCCTTTCTTCTTCTCTAAATGCCAACAAGAAAATAAAAGTCAATAAGAATTTTAACATTTACATTTGACTAATAAACTTATATAAATTTTATACCTGTATCTTGCAAATGAAATTGAGTTTTCTTTATATGAATAAGTAATAATTGATAAACTTCATAACTGTATTACAATTTCAAGGTCCATTATGTGTTTGACATTGTGAGAGACGTCTCTTATTACATTCAAAGCTTAACATCAGTCTATTCTGAACAAGTAAATAATGTTCCCTGACCAAATTTCTTCCAGATTCATAAATTTTTATTATTTGTTAATTAAAATATGAAAAAATTTAAAGTAATTCATGAAACTTGCCCTTTAGATGATAGCTTTGAGTAAATATTTTAATTGTTGGGTAACTACAGTTTATTTGACATATTTCTATTAAACTGAGCCCCAGCAAATCTAACTAGTAGATAAAGGTCCTGTGTATAGTTAATTAAAAATAAAGTCTCTAAAGATAAGTGTTATTTGCTTATTGCAGTATTTTATATGTCAAAATCTAATATTTAGTTAAGCAAGATATATATAGATAATGATTTTCACTAAAATGTCTCGTATTTCAATAAAGGAGATTAATGGTAATGTTTTTTTTACCTCAGGTGGTGGTTCCTTATCATAGCATTTCATCTCCTAAGAGCCGACTTGCTGTGCTAAACAACCACCATTCATATTTCATCTTGGTTGACAATGGATCAGTGGGCAAGTATGGAGCCGAAATTGCCCTGAGGAAGAAGCTTGAAAAGTACATCTCTAAGCAAAAGATATATGCACGTAAGTATGTTTAAGCTGAGATCTTTGTGATTTTTGTAAAAGCTTAGAAAGCATTGATTAGTATGTCCTTGGGTATGAAGTTAATGTTCAGCATCGTAGAAAGCAGATGATTGAAAACTTACTGTTACTGTATGATGGTTCAGTTTACATATACATCTGAAAATCTTGGGTTTAATAAAAAGTGAACATAAACTCATCATCACATATTAGTCTTTCATAAGTTGTCTTTCACTGTTTATCTTTTTAACTTTCTTTGAGGAATTACTTTTCAAAAACAACAACTAAAATACAAAAATTTCTTAAATACTGTTTATATATGTATGCAGTAATTATGTTTTAATTTAATGTAGAGGAATAGGCCTTTCATTAAATGTTTTTACTGAAATTATAGTACAGGCAGTAAATGCTGAACAGTATGTAGTATTTACTTCCTATATTGGTGAAAGAAGTAACACTAATGATGTTAATCAATAAGGTGTTAGGAACATATAAAGAACTTTCAGTAAATATTGAAAATACATGACAAATAAAGAGAAAACACATATCAAATGAAATCTTTTTTTTCATTAAATAAACATAACACAAACAAATTATAGAATGACTCAACCTACATCGCTGACATACATGTGTTAAGTTATGCTAACATTTAGCAGCCTAATTGAAAAGTACAAACATGTCCAAAATAAAAGTAGATCTAATTTTAGTTTAACTACTCGTGTTATTCGAATATTTTTGGTACACTTTAGAGCTATATCTTTATTGTTTGACATTTCTTTGAACCATGAATGTTGTCACAAAATGAAGAATGTAAAGGAATTGATCAATTGAGAACTTGCCAAAATGGATTTATGTTAAATTTACCTTTTGTATTTTGTATGTATCCCTAGTTTTTTTATTGGTGCTAGAATTGTTTTGTTGCTTCTAAATCAACCATTTTTCATCAGTTGTTTTTCTTGTCAAAACTTTAAGTAATATCAGAAATTTCAGTATTTCTCTTAATTATTCACTTTATTCATAATGTTTTGTGTAATCAATTAGAAGAATGTATTTGTAAAAGAAGGGTTCATTTCTCCATTGCTTATATTAGGTAGTGACATGAGAAGTTGTGGAGTTCCTGTTGTGTGTGTGGTGGTGGAAGGAGGACTTAATACCATTCGTTCAGTGTTAGAATATGTTACAGATACCCCACCAGTACCTGTAGTTGTTTGTGATGGAAGTGGAAGAGCTGCTGACCTCTTGGCTTTCACCCAGAAATATATCCACGATGATGAGTGGGTTTCTTTAGGTGTTATGATATATATGTAAATATTCCTAGGCCTAAAAGATGATAAAATTAGTTATTATATATCATGTCTGTGATAATGAAACAAGCAATGATAATCATGATTGTTCTTTTTTTATATTGTGTAAGTAGTACTAACTCAGAAAATGTCAAAATTTGTTATTAAATATATGATCTTCAGCAAGTAATTTGCAAAGGATAACAGATTTCATCTATATTTTGGAAAGTGCATCTATACAGGAAATGTTAGTTGATAGTTTTAATTTTATGGTTATAACAGAATGATGATTGACAACATGAAGGACCAGTTGATTGCAACGATTGAGAAAACTTTTCAACTCAATAAAGATCAAGCTGAACAAGTCTACAAAGAGCTGGTATCTTGTGTTCGACGCAAAGACTTGGTACTTAGTTTAATTTTACTACTTATTTTAATTGTAATTTTTGGGATGTTTTCTGAGAGAGATAGAGAAGAGACTGTTAAGATTTGATAAGGTTTGTCCTCATTTCATTTGCTCCAATTTATAACAGTTACATTGAAAGTATCCATTTATTGGTCATTTGAAATCCAAGTGTTTTAAAATGAATTTATGTTGAAAAAACCAAAATAACTAATCATTGCAATATTGTTTGTTTTTGTATTATGCACCTGATACTTCACTTGTTATAATTTGTATATGGTAGTAGAGATTTGATTACAAGAGTGACAGTTGATACCATTAACATTACTTCATAAATCATCACTTGGAATGCTGAGAAATTTTCATAGAGGTGGAAAATTGTAAACGACTTGTTGAAAAAAAAAAAAACCTGTTGATACTACAATAAAATATAATACTTTAAAAGTTGCAGCTTAAGTGCCAAGCGCTAGCAATGCACAGGAAACCAGTAGGGTTGAAGCTTGTGATAAAATCATGTAAATTACAAATGTTTTTTAAGTTTTGCTTAACTTATCCATTTAAGATTCAGATTGAGATATAATACTGTTTATATTGATTCTTCATTATTAAAGATAAATATAGTTTGAGTATGTCAGATCATCTCAGATTTAGTTTCATGTTGTATAAACAGCCTGCAGTGAAATGTTTGTGTTATGGTTGACAGGGATATATTATGTAAAAAAACTAAAAGTGGTGATTCAAATATCATGTCTTTTAATGCGTGTGAGCTTTGATGTAGAAAAAAAAAGAAAACTTTACAGTTATACATGCTCAAAAATAAATAATAAATGCATTTAGAAGAGATTATCAGATTTGTTGAAGTTTTATAGTGAATAGTAGGCATTCTAAGGGCAAACTAAAAAAATGTTTTGTCTCTAAAAATCAGTTTGTTACTCAAAGACTAAGTTTTATATTTTTTTGTAGCCTGCTTTTATGAAACTGTCACTGATAACCAAATAAACACAGCACACCCCCAAAACTTCTACATAGCTTCTATTACAATCCTATAATTTAAAATGTTATATGCATTTTAATTTATACATAAGCAGTACATAAATATGTCTTTTGTACAATTCTTTTGCAGATTTTCTTTTATTTCTGGTCGAGACTTTTCAGTTTAATATAGTTTCCAAATTTAAAGATATGTTGCTTTGAAAAAGTGTTAAAGCTCACTTCTGAAAAGTGATTATGATAGGAAAGTTAATACTGATAACTGAATTATGTAATTTTCCAGACGAGTAAAGATTGTATATAAGATACGTAAATGTTAATTTTAATACAATTGAAGGAAACCGACCAAAACTACTTGTGTTATTGTAATTTATTGAGATAGAATTTAAAATTGCATTCTTCCATCCTAAAATAAACTGTTGTAATACATATTCTAGATCACTGTATTCAGAATGGGTGAAGGGCCGTGTAGAGAACTTGACCAAGCAATACTGACAGCTTTGCTAAAAGGTAATTTGTGTACATCTGAACAAATTGGGAATTTAAGTTTTTCAATTAGGATTTCAAATAATTACTGTTCGTTCGTTTGTAATTTTATAGTTACAACTTTTTGTGATAGGATGAAGATTTTCACATTTTTTCATGTATATTTAGTATTTTAATTTTTACATTTCATTTTATTTAACAATGTGACTCATGCTTGTCTATCTTTAAAATCTGCTTATTTAAAAGTATTAAAAATCAAGTTTCTAAAATTATAATTTTTTAATCACAGTTTTTATGTTCATAAGATTCTTTCCTATATTTTCTCTCTTTTAAAAGAAGTGTACAGGATAGGACAAAAGGTGCACCCTATAGGGATTTTGAATAACAATAAAAAAATGTAATTCCCTTTTCCTTATTAAAATAATTGTTTGTATTGCTGGCCATTAACTTCGAATCGATAAGTGCTTCGAACTTAATGGCCAGCATTTTAGAATCTACTCCACTGAAATTTTCCAAAATTCGTATGTAGAGCTCACAGTGACTTCAGTAATCTTCTTTGGCCAACATAGTCATTGGATCATAATTTATAATTAATCGTCTTTGTATTGAATCTCAGTATTGTATTTGCTATCATACTCCTTTATAACCAACATCTATGAGACAGTGTGATCAAAGAATTACAATCAAACAAGACACTCATGGATCGTATGGAATGTAACACACTAAGTTAGATAGAGATAGTAATAAACTAGCCAGTCTAAAGGATGATAAATAAGCTACTTTTTAGAGACTAAACTATTTTACCAACATTCCATTTTTTAGGGTCTTCTGATGACTTGAGGGTTAATCTATGTCTCCTGACAAAGCACACCGTCTATAACTATGTTTTTATTTCTATTTTTCTACAAAAGTGCACCAACAATTATATGCATTACTGTTCATTTTTATATACCTCCAGATTGGATGCCACATGATAATTCTGTTTATTGGTGTTTCTTTACATACAATGAACAACTTTAAACTTTGATTTTGACTTGATATCTTCCATCAAAATGACCACATATAATTCTTGATAGCTGTTGCTATTCTTTGCTACTGGATATCACCTATAACTATTATTCTTCTATATCTTTTAATACAAAACTTTGTTACCTATTATCTTCTATAAGTTTGACTTTTTAGTGTTATATTTTATCATAGAACATCACTCTAATTTCTAATTTTTTACTACTGTATCTTGCAATAAAACATCACCTATAAGTCTGACTTTCTAGTGTTATTTCTCCTCACAGGACATCACCTACCTCCACCAGATCAACTAAGTTTGGCTTTAACATGGAATCGAGCAGATATTGCTCGATCAGAGATTTTTGTTTATGGGCAGGAATGGCCAGTG
The DNA here is from genome assembly GCF_000517525.1 of Limulus polyphemus. NCBI lineage: Eukaryota > Metazoa > Arthropoda > Merostomata > Xiphosura > Limulidae > Limulus > Limulus polyphemus. Next base: position 1,136,455 of record NW_013665699.1, on the reverse strand, counting down.
AGTTTCTTTCTTTCTCGGCACTTATGATACATAACCTACAATACAAAATTAATATAGTACAAGACAGGTCATAATATTAAACATATCACTCTTAACTGGCTCAATGTGGATTTTGTGCATTTCTCTAAATAAATGTATTAGTTGTTAGATATTGCCAAAGAGGCCTTCTCTCAATACCTAAGCTTATCAGAGCTACTGTTTTTGCAGATACATATACCTTGATATTATAGTTTTGTTAGACTAATATTGTTTTGCTTATTTTTCTTTCACTCTCTGTACATTGGAGAAAACCTTAGATACCTTTAGTTGATATTATTGTTTATGATTTATACATATTTTTATTATAAAACTATTAAATTTTAGTAAGATTTTTAAGATTTAGAAGGTATAAATTGTAAAGTTTATCTTTGAAATTGCTTTTAAATGTTAGGATTATTAAGTTTTTCCATTTTTTATTAACAGTAACCAAAATTATTGTTCAACATTGAGAGGTGCAGTATGATTATTTATGTTTCAAAGTTTTCTACTTTGAGCCTTCTATTTCTTTTCGTACATAAAAGGCTACTGTGTAGGAACCAAGTATTACTTAATGGGACGTTGTATGATATATATAATACACACTGTTGGTACATGTACAATGTATTGTAATTGAATGATTTTTCCAAAATAGGTTCATACAAGTTCCAAAAATATTTTCAGTTATTCAGAATTTTTCTTTCATTTCTTTCACAATAACACAACCAACATCAGGCTACAGGATGAAAATTCTAAATGTTAATAGAATGAGTGCCATATCCATATGTCAGAGTTATTATTTTATAATATAAAAGAGCATTTTTATGTTAATTTATAAGCTAAATGGAGGTATCTATTATGAAAGTTGAAATTGGTATTTATCATAAGAATCAGGACTTGATTTTATGAATGAAGTTGTATTTAAGATCTTGTGTATTGAATAGATGTGCTTTTACAAAGATAGTCATATGTTAAAAAAGTTACTAATTCACTCTAAAGACATTTTCTTTAAATTAACAAAATATTCAAAGTATGCAGTAGAAGAGAAAGACAGATAGCACACATAATGAAAAAGTGTTTGTTTGTTTTTTTACTGTCATCAGCCAGGATCTTTAGAAATTGCAATGATGGATGCCCTGGTGTTAGATAGAGTAGACTTTGTCAAATTACTTCAGGAGAATGGTGTCACGATGCAGAAATTTCTTACCATACCTAGGTTAGAAGAGCTATATAATACTGTAAGTAATACTGGATTGTAGGTTCTGAATACTTCCATTAGCAGAGATAAAAATTTCCAGTTGTTAAACTTCTACAGATCTCTGCATTTGAATAATATTTGCATGTTTATAAGGATTAATATATTTTTATCAGTAAAATGGATTAAGGTATCAAGGATTATAAGTACAAAAAAAAAGGAGATCTAACGAAATTAACTAAATATAATAGGACGGTATTGTATGGCATAATTTCATTAGTTCTAGAGATAGAAAATAGGATAACACTTTCTACCACAGTTATTATCAAAGTTCAACATGTGAACAGTGGTTTAAGCAAGAATAGGAGCAAGCATTTCAGGCTAGAATTCTTTTATTTTTTTTTATCAAATTTATGGTAAGTCCTAAGAACAGATGTTTCAGCAATAGTAGAGATACACTTCACATAACAGCTGTTTATCAAATATAAAGCTGATTGTGCAAACAGTGGCTTTAGCAGCAAAAGAAAGAACATTTCATACTCAAGTTCTTTATTGTAATTTGTGGAAATAATGGTTAATGCTGCAGTCTGTCATCAGGTCAGTTGATGGAAATGAGGAGAACAATTTATGTTATAGTTATCTATTAAATCTAAAGTTAGATAACATAAAAAATGGTTTATGCCCCAGATATTCATCATTTCAAGAGAAATGAGGTTAAGTCTCAGTCAGTAAGATTCTATCAAATGCAATATTTCTATCTCTAAAGCTAATGAAGCATGTTTTTTTAAATGTTGGAAGTTTTTACCTTTTTTTGTTGTGCTTCAGGTTTTTTATTGAGTTAAATATCAGTATTTTTTTGAATCTTTAAGAATGAAAATGTTACAGAAATTTTATTTTTTACAGGATCAACTTTTAAAAAAAATTAAGCTAAAAACTTGTTAATTTGTGTTATAGATAAACAGTACTTTTGTTACTGTAAAAATTAATCAATTTTGATTTTTTAGCGTAACATAATGAACATTTGTAGTATGTTTTATATTTTGTACCTTATACAGAGGAGTATGCGTCAATCTGGTGTTCATTACATCTTGTGTAAGGTGAAAAATATATTTTACATATTATTTTAGGTACATAAATGTTTAAAGTAACAATCATAGACAAAAATATTAGGTGTTAGGCTATGACTTGTTATTTTGCATGTGTTTTGTTTGTCAGTACCGATAGTACTAACAGGACCACTATTGGAAATAACAAGTAATTTTTGTTTGCATTGAGTATAACATTGTTTTAAGACGCACCTTTGAATTATTATTTTCATATTGAAATCACACAGAAGTGCAATGTGAAATAACTAGATAAATAATTTAACTGTTTTAGTGCATAAAACATATCGGGCTGGTCCCCCAAAAGTGTCAATTATCCACCAAAAAATTAAATTAAGAAGTTGATCTTTTCTAGACTTTTGTGAAGCCGTGGAGTAAATCCACTTGTCCCATCAAATGGCTATAAATTTCAAAGTTTGAAGCCTCCATATTTTAGATTAGCAGAAGCATAACCTGGACTTTATTTTTACTTGTTTATTTAGCTAATTATAATAATAATAAAAGGAAGTATTTACATATTTTAATTTTCATAAACTTTGCAATCTAGTACACACTGTTAACCAAAACCATCTAAAATAAAAATACCTTATAATTTATATTGATGTTTTTTCTTATATGCTTTAGAAATATGGTCCTACCAACACTTTACAATACCTGGTAAGAGATGTCAAAAAAGTAAGTTGCTGCACACAGTTAATTCATTGTATGTAAAATATATGTTTAAGTAAAGATATAGAGAAAGAAAGCATGCATTGAAACAGTTTTATGCAATAGACAGTTATTTTTATAGTAACATTAAGCGAAGTTTAGTGTTTTTATTTTAAATTCAAGAATAAATTATATTAAATAGTACTTGCTTTCATCTTGATAGTGTAAAATGAAAATATTACTAGCAAAGAGAATGTGAAGACATTCGTTAATATTCGTATATTCAGCTTTTATTATACAAAGAAGATTATAAGCTTTTATCTAGTTTTTTCTTATTAAATTCATATTGTTCTTGAATGAAGTTATCAAAACTCACATATTTCTGTTAATGAAATTGCAGACCATATATAAACTATAGGTTCAAGATGAATATATATAACAAACCTAGAATCTTTTTTCTTACTTACTGTTCTTTATTAAACTGGTATAAAGATTTATCCTTAACAACCTTAATGTTTGTTTTCAGAGTTACCCACAGTGTACTTAAGGTACATCTAAAAAGTATACTATGGCTAACTTTGAAGAAATATTAAGTTTATTTGGGAACATTTTTATAGTGAAAAATGGCCTGTGATGCTTTGAAAGCGGTTTATTCCTATGTGCATGTGTATCCCATAACCTTTTACATAGTTTTATATATTTGAGTTTGGAGTTATGAACTATTCATTTTACTCCACATTATTGAGTTTGTATTAGAGGAGAGTAAATACCAGATACATTATACAGGGATACTGAAGAAACTGTATATATATATATATTTTGGAAGTTTTAGAGATTATGCAAATACAGTATGCAAACTATACAATGTTTTTAGTCTTACACTTTGACTTGTCAAAGTCTGATTCAAACTGAAGCTATAAATTCATAGACATATCTTTAGTATAAATACTTTTGTAACACATCTGATTTTTTGTGTACGACAGACATTTACATTTTACTAAAACCATATTTTGTGTAGTAAATTTTGAATTATAGTCAATATTCCTTCTTCAACACAGGATCAGTTGATAAAAACAGTGAGGATTCAAGTTTATTTTGATATATTTATTGTGTAAATTTATTATATAAATGGTAGTAAATCTTCTGTTATGATTATACAGTGTTAAATTTTAGAATATTCTATATCATTACTATATTTTGTGTATTTCAACAATAGTATCTTATTATTGTACCTTCTGTACTGTAGAACATACCACATGAGTATAGATACACCTTGTATGATATTGGTTTGGTCATTGAAAAGCTTATGGGAGGAGCTTACAGATCGTCGTACTGTAGACGAAAATTTCGTCTTCTCTACAACAATGTGATGAAGAAAGTTTCAACAGTAAGTTTTCATATACCTTAAAGTTACCAAGAGCTTGAACTCTCTATCATTGTTTGAATATGCATTCTTTGATTTTTGAATAAAGTAGTCGTTAGGTAGTTGGTACAAAAGTTTTTGTAAAAGTAAAATTCCTGATGTGTTGTATAGTTGAATTCAAAAGTAGGTTTACCTGATACATATATCAATAACTTATTGGAAATAGTGTATTTTCTATGATAGTTTAAACATGATATTAACTAAGTATTCGAATTATGGAAATTTCTAATTCTGATCATGTGGTAATTATTTTTCTATTCATATATTTCTTTTACAACATTATTATTATTTGATTATCTGGGGAAAAAAAGTGGTTTCCTTTCTTTGAGCATAGGAATTTGTAAAGATAATAAGAAAAATAGTTTTATTCTTATTTCAGATTGAGTATCCTTAGATCACAATTTTTTGCATATATTTATGATTCTGTTTTTCACATTTCAGTGCCCTATTCTCAGCCACACAATGGCATTCCAGTATCAGGGAACTACTAATCTTGGAGATTCTTATAGTTACAATAATTTTCTGTTTAAGTATCCTTTCAATGAACTGATCATCTGGGCTGTACTTACCAAACGTCACCAGATGGCATTGTATATGTGGCAAAATGGAGAAGAAGCCTTGGTTAAGGTAAACAAAAAAAGTATATGATTTCTTTACAAATATGTAAGTAAAAATTCCTTCTAAGTAGAGAGTAAGTGAATTCTAGAAAAAAAAAGGTATTTTTATATGTCATGAAATGTTATTAAGGTTAATGATTGAAAAAAAAAATTTTTATTATTACTGTATTATTAGTATTAAGTTGTGCTTCGTCAAGGCTTAATAGAAATCTTCATATACAGATTTTGTATGATGATTTGCATTGTTACCAAGTTACTTTCTTTTTCATAATTTAAAATTAAAAATTTCATGGAAATTAGAATTGCATAAACAATCTGTACATCTGATTTTGCAGCAAAAATAAAATGCTTGATTATCTTTTGTTCATTTTCATTTTAATAGTTAATATTTGTGTTTCATCTTCTTTAACCACTGTTAAAATGTGTTTTTTTTATTCAAGAGGAATTCTTGTACCTTTTTTTTTCATCCCACAATGACACAATTAATTTTTTCTAATTTTAACATTTCCTGGTAAAAACCTCTAACATTGTATAAAGTAGACAAAAAGATTAAGTATGGTACATGATAGAAACACAGCATTCTTTTTACATTTTTAAACAAGATGCTTCAAAAAAATTATAATTAATTTTCATTTTTTAAAACTTTATACAGAGGGTTGAGTACATTATATTAAAACTATATTGAATATGCAAATCAGAATGTCACATGACAACTACAGCTGATAAAGTTGCATTGAAACTGAATGTGTCAGAATAATATTTTGACATTGACATTTCATATGCTGTGTGATGCCACCAAAAATTGGTCACTTTTGGAAAGGGTATGCAATAGCCCTTTCTGACACAAAATATTCATACACTTAAATCATAAAGATGTGTTCAGATATGGGATTTAGAATTTTAAAGATGGAAATATCCCTTGTACTTAATAGCATTAGTAAACAAAGGAATGTAGATTAACTTTGGGCACCAAGTCCATCCAGAAAGAGACTTGAAACTAGTCTTGGTAAGCAAAATATGGTATTTTCTAATAAGCGAGAATCCATAAACACAAAGGTCAGTGGCAAAAGCTGTCCACATGTTCAAGGTAAGAATAAATAGCATTATCAAGAAGGATCTCCATCTGGAAAAGTGACACAAGTCATGTGCACATTATATATCAGTTTAACCATTGCATACCTCTGGTATCTGGAAAATGAAATAGCTATTTGTTGATATTTTATATCAAAACATATAAATCAAGTCACTTAATCAAATGCCTAAGCATTTCTGTGAGATTTGACTGTTGAAACAGACACTAGAAAACTATTCTACTCCTACAATAGATGGCTTATGTAAAGCAGCAGGGAGGAGGGGAGTGCTTTAGACATGATGGAGCCTTTTGAATGAAAACATGCTTCAAGGCTATTGTCAAGATATATAGTCATCAAATAGAGCATGAACGAATGTGACAACATGAACAGTAATATAATGCACTGTATAATGTATGAAGCAAACCACTTTTTATTTTTGTAAATTATGTAACATTTTGATGAAAATAAATGCTATCACTAATATGATTGGTATTATATGTTGTGTAACATACTTTGAACACAATTTAACAGAAACGTACAGCTGGATATATATATAATCTGAATTTATGTTATGAAAGCATCAATGTATGCCTACTAAAGTGATTGATTGTTAAACTTGATGTGTTTCTTAGTATTCCCTATTTCATGTTTATCTATCCAATGGCATTGTACATAGAAAGACCCCTAAATTGGTAAGAAAGTATCTCCAATGGTGCCTCAAGTCATTAATATAACCCCTTGACTATATCTTGTGCCATCATATTGATTATAGATCACACACATCGTAAGCATTAAATTTTATAAAAAAATCAGTTATAATTAAGCAGGCTCTCTGCTTTTCTCAGAAAGATGGAATTGGTTGACTGCAGTATTTGAAAATTATTTATCAGTTATAATTCAGTAGGCTGAAAGATGTAACTGTTTAACTGCAGTATTTGAACACTATTTATCAGTTATAATTCAGCAGGCTGAAAGATGTAACTGTTTAATTGCAGTTATTGAACAATATTTATCAGTTATAATTCAGCAGACTGAAAGATGTAGTTGTTTAACTGCAGTATTTGAACACTATTTAAGTGTTATGATTCAGCAGACTGAAAGATGTAGTTGTTTAACTGCAGTATTTGAACACTATTTCAGGCCATCACTGCATACAAACTAAATACCGAGATGGCACGTGAAGCAGCTGAAGATGACATGGAAGGTGATATTTATGAAGAACTTAAAGCATATGCTAAGTATGATAAGTATTTGACTATTTAAAACATGTTCAAACATTGCTATTAATTTCATCATTTTTTTATCTCTTGAAAAAAAATTTTTCTGCACCTTCACGAATATTGTACATTATAAAAGTATATATCAGTTTTAATACGTTACTTAAACAAGTATATCATTACTCAACTATCTAAATAATGTGCTTGGATTAATCACTACAAAATGAATACTTTGTGTTCAGCTTGTCAAATTCCATGTAGTCTGTATTATATGCTGCGTAAAGATACAGAGAGTTATGTATAAAACTAGACTTTGTTATCAGTTGTGAAGTATGTTACAGGAAGGTCATGATAGAGTATTTCATTCTCAAGTTAATGATTATTATTGTGTGTAATCAAAACAAATGTTTAACCTTACAATAATATACAATACAGATAAGATTTACTTGCAGAAATTTGTAGATTGGGATTTAGTTGTCAATCCATACTTCAACAATATATAAAATTTTTTTCTAGTGTTCAGACATCAACTAATGTGTAATGTCAGTGACTGTGCTGATATTTTGCTGTGAACAGTATGATTAGTTTTAATCTCAAATAATTTATTGCATACAAATATCGTATTTAGAACTCTATGTTACAGATCTAATTGATAGGAAGAACAGCAGTTAATATTTGGACTAGGAAGGTCAAACACAGCCTAGTTGTTAACATGGCTGACTGTGGAGCTGAGATTCCACGGTTCATGTCCTGTTACTGGCTAAGAAAAATGTTGACACTTTAAGGCTTTGGGTGTGATATAAGAGTGGCAGTTAAATCCTACTATTCAATTTGACAAGAGTTGGTGTGGGTGTTCTTGACTAGCTGCCTTCTCTCTCTAGTCCATCTCTTCAAAATTAAGGATGGCTAAAAAGATAGCCCTCATGTAGAGTTGCCCGAAACCCAACAAACAAACAAAACTTAGACTGTTTAGTGTATTTGGAGATAAAATCAGCAGTTAATATTTTCTTTAGTTAACATGTATTAACCCTTTCCAGATTGGAGATGTATCACTGATATCCCTTGATTTTGATCCAGCAAAGGTGAAATGAACAACAACTGCCTATTTCATTGTGACACTTGTGGAGAAAGTCCTGGAGGGTTTATCTACAAAAATAGCATGTATAGAAAGGGGTGACATTTCAAAGGATTCCTGTCTTCTAGTCATGTTACACTAGTTCTTCCAGTTGATAGAATGACTGATGAGTCAACAAACTGCTGAACTCCAGGCCCAAGTCTCTGTTTAGTGATAGTTTCATTGTGTTGATGTATAAAGATTCTTTTATTTTTCTTGTTTTCAGTGTTTCTGGAATTGTCCCAGTCTATCTTATTTCCAGTTAACATGGCATAATTCTGTGTTTTCATCAGACTTGTGTAGTCTGTATGTTACTATACGCTTACCCTAAAATGTTTACCAGTTCATCTAATGTAAGTCTGTTTTATTATGTTTGTTTTTAAATGTCACAAGAACCACCAGACAATTAAGTCATGTTCATTTCAATCCTCCCAGATAGCACATAAACCCCTGCAAAAAACAGTGAAGCTTACCTGAAGACCAAAAATTGGTAGTTTTTCAAAATGTCGTCCTTTCCATCTGTACTACTTTTGTAAATTCATCCTCCAAGACTTTCTCCACAAGTGTCACACTGAACTAGGCAGTTGCTTCTCATTTAAATTTTGTTTGTTCATCATGATGATTGTGAAATTATATATTAAAGAATGCCTTGATTTTGTTTCCTTCTCACAGTGAAAACACTTAGTGGAGTTGCATGATACATAGAAAAAAACTATTAAAATATTATCAAAAATCATTTATTTGATTTAGTTTTCCTGTGATTTGTTATGATGTAAAATTTCCTAATTATTTTGAAAAACAGTTTGACAAATCTTTAAAGATACTTCCTTTCATCTTAGAGTAAAAAACAATTAATGATCAGAAATTTCCATTTTATATACATAAGCAGTTTCTACTTGATTGAGTTCCATTGATATATTTCCTTTGATATTTTATTTTGCTGATTGTGGTAGTCATCACTTTGGGCTATAACTTGCAAAAAACATGGAGAAAATGAACAAAGATTTATCAAACTTACCAGTTTATATTTAATATATATATAATAAGTTCTTTTACTTATTTATATTGTTTGAATATGATAAACTTAACAAGAATATTCAATAAATAGCTTATAATCTATTGTATCTAATGGTATTAAAACTGCCTGTAGCTACTTTCAAAGCTGTTTCTTCATTAACAGTTGTCATATGATATCCTATGAAGTCATAAAAGGGTGGGAACAGAAGCCTGTAAATAAATCATCAGACAAAAATGGAAAACCAGATGATAAATAAGATTAGTTAATCAAGGGATGATAGTTTCTTAACAAATTAAATCCTATGCTTTGGGATGGGTAGAAAAATTCTAAGAATATTGATAAGTGTGTTATGCAGAAGTGAGACTCTTCAGAACTGTGCAAAAAAATTTTGAACATTTTCGTTCCTTTTTCTGTATGAATTACACTAAAAAAAGTTTTACAAACTAAAAGTTATAAAAATAATTGAGTGAAAATTGTTGAAATAGAGCTAGGATTATTATTTTTATTTGAATTTAAAAATTTGATATGCAGGTGTGCACTCAACACCTAATAGATGCTCACCAGTCTGGATAGGGTTAAAAATCACCTGCTACAAACTTGTTGAGGGATAGACTATGAGCTAATATTTGGTGTAGTCTGTACTTAGCTATTAAAATATCTTGAAATTTTATCTCTGAATGAGTGTGCGTGTGTGTAAACTGTGTCTGATGAAAAATTAAAATTTTGCTTGTAACATTTGTCATTTCAGGTTTTGTTAATTTTCTGGTAGTCGATTTGGGTTTAATATGTGAAATATACACATTAATTTCTTGCACTGTGGTAATTGGTTTTCTAATATGATTATAACATCATGCGATTACTATTATTTTTAAATTTGTATAGTTATACTTAAAATTCTAGGGCCCTAAAACTTGGGCTATACATATATAAGCTAATACAGAGGTTTTAAACTATTATCTCCTTTTTTGTTTAATTTAGAGACTTTGAAACTCGAGCACTTGATCTGCTAGATTACTGTTATCGTCAAGACAATGACATTACTCTCCAACTACTAACATATGAACTTCAAAACTGGAGTGAACAGACATGCTTAGGGATGGCTGTTAATGCTAAACATAGCTCCTTTCTGGCGCACACTGCATCTCAAATGTTGTTAGCAGACTTGTGGATGGGAGGTCTTCGAACCAGAAAGAACACAAACCTAAAGGTACATCTGATTAACATTCACACAAGAATAAAGTGTTTCTTTCATATCAACTTACACATTATAGTTTGAGAACTTCAAATATTTGATTATACTAATTACTTTTAGAATGTAATCTTTGTAGTAGTGTTTGAAGAGTCTGTTCCACTACTGTTCTGTGTAGAATGTATTGAGTAGTTGTAATGAAATTAATGAACTTTAAATAATGAAATAAATGAAATCAGATTATTTTTGAACTTCAAATATTTTTGTACAAGTAGGTACAGTTAACTTTAAAGATTGCTATATTCAAGCATATTATTAATATATATATGTGTTACTGTTGTCTTTTCTATGTTTATGCCACTGATAAAAGCAATGGTTTATCTTTTTTTTTAATGAGTTTTGTAGCTATTTGTTATAGATAAGATTGGTTTTTAAATTGTCTGCATCATTAATATAACCCTGGATATACAAATGAAGTGGTGTGTACTGTATGTGTCTGTGACCATTGACTTTTCTTTACTTAAGTCTTGGGCTGTTATATATTATTAACATATTGAAGTTTTGTATTTGGATAATTGTAATTGGATAAATGTTGTTTGTACCATGTATTTTCTTGGACTTCTGTAAAAATGTAATTTTTGTATATATTGTAGGTGATTTTGGGGTTATTTCCACGTGTAAGTGATCTGTAGTCTGTTATTTCGTATTGTAAGTGATTTTGTAGTTGTTTTTCTACCTATAAATGATCCATAGCCTGTTATTTTGTACTGTAATTGATTTTGTAGTTGTTTTTTCTACCTATAAATGATCTTTAGCCTGTTATTTTGTACTATAAGTGATTTTGTAGATGTTGTTTCTACCTATGAATGGCCTATAGTCTGTTATCTTGTACTGTAAGTGATTTTGAAGATGTTGTTTCTACCTATGAATGGCCTATAGTCTGTTATATTGTACTGTAAGTGATTTTGAAGATGTTGTTTCTACCTATGAATGGCCTATAGTCTGTTATATTGTACTGTAAGTGATTTTGAAGATGTTTCTACCTGCAAATGATCCATAGCCTGTTATTTTGTACTGTAATTGATCTTGTAGTTGTTTTTTCTACCTATAAATGATCTTTAGCCTGTTATTTTGTACTGTAAGTGATTATGTGGTTGTTGTTTCTATCTGCAAATGATCCATAGCCTGTTATTTTGTACTGTAATTGATCTTGTAGTTGTTTTTTCTACCTATAAATGATCTATAGCATGTTATTTTGTACTGTAAGTGATTTTTGTAGGTGTTTTTTTTACCTATAAATGTTCTATAGCCTGTTATTTTGTATTGTAGGTGATTTTAGGTTTATTATTTCCCCTCACCATACTGACGCTGGATTTCAAAACCAAAGAGGAACTTCAGCTCATGCCTCAGACAGAAGAAGAACACATGTTAAATAAGGAAGAAGATGAAGAGTCTGAATCTGACACTACCTCTCATGAAGAACGCCCTCCTTTGGGGAATCCGTACAATATGGAGGTTAGTATAGTATATTGGCAACATCATGAAAAACTGATTATTGTAGCTTACATCAGTGATTCAACAACAAAAATAAGCATTTTAGAATATTCATACTTTATTTCAGAAAATATATATATATATATATATATACCAACATTACATTCTGATAAATACAATATATATTAATTCCACATCGGTTTATATGCAGGGCTTTTTGCAGTCATACATTCATTCATTTTTTTGTTTCACTTTTAGAACCTAATCACTGCAGTATAGGAGCTAGGGTTTGCTTTAGGACTTAAGTAAATAGGTTCAAAGAGAGAGGTTTTTTCTTTCTTTGGTTCATATGACATATTGGATACCTAACTTATGTATTTGTGTTATCTTCCCCAGACTTCCAGGAGAAAGTTCACGGTATGTAAGGTTTTTTTTATGTCGGTTAGATGTGTAATGTTCCATAGCAATTATTGTACTCTAGTCATATCCAAATTTTATAGTATAAACAAACTGGGGTGATATGGAGTAGCATGTTAGACTTCCACGTGAAAGATCACGATATCTGAGCTATAATTATATTAGTCACATAATATTTTTTTCCTTGACTCATTTAATCAACAATGATTAATAACTAATTAGTTCTGGTGATAGTTGTAGTGTTTAGTTATTGTTAATAATACTAGCACAAAAATAGTAAAGGATTTGCTGAAAGACCAGAGAAATATATGAATAATTAGACACACATACATTCATGCTCATTTCTGTTAGGGATATATAACTTTCTCTATTTCATGTTATGACATGTACCTCTTTTCTTTTCTTTTTTTTTTTAAATTGTATGATACAGCCATTATTACCTAAGACCCCATTAAAATTTAATATTGCACAACATTTACTAAATTCACTTGTGTGAGTTTTTTTTTATCATATATATCTGGGTGAGAGAATGCCTTAATGTTCACAGTTGATCTTTATAATGTTTTCCTGGGTTTTGAAACTTCAAGTAAGCACTGCTAAGATTATGCTGTTCCACTTTTAGATACAGAGTAAATACTGTTGTTAACGAGTTCTCATAACTCTAAACCAGATGAATTTAATATTAACACCCACATTTGGTATTTATTAGTTAAAAAAAGTTATTCAAAATTCATAAGATTTTACCTTCCTTTTCTCAAAGTCTTCAGTAAAAGAATCCACTTGAAACATAAATACAATTTAAGTTGCTTAAACACAAATGTATTCAGTTGACTTGCCAGTCTTGTAAATTATATTAAGTTCACATAAGTAAGCATTTATGTAAAAGATAAAAGCTACTTTTAAAGCAAGAACTAACAAAACTTTTTTCTCTCTCTCTTAGTCCCTTACAAGCCTTGCTGCACACACTGTTCCACGCTGCAGCTCTAATGTGCGATTTGCTATCCTAGAAAATGGAAAATACAATGTGGAAAGCCTTCCCAATGGTGACTTAAGTGGTCATACTGTGAAGACAAAGAAGCGACCCTTAAAGCTTGGCAAGAAAATCTATGAATTTTATGCAGCTCCTATCACAAAGTTTTGGGGACATACTGTGAGTATATTTGAAAAACAAGATTTCTGTGGTTAGGTTTATGTCATCTTCATCTAAGTGTAGTATTTGTATTTAAATGCTGCTTATGATCACTTCAAATGTTTCTACCATGAAGTCTATCATTTCTCACTTAAAATATGTAGGGTCCTTTCCTATTTTTCTATATGCATGTGTAGTGTTTCTGGTCTAAGTTACTTACTTTCATGGCGTTGTGTATTTCTACATCAAGGTGTAGTGTTTCTGATCTAAGTTACTTACTTTCAAGGCATCACATGTTTCTACATCAAAGTGTAGTGTTTCTGATCTAAGTTACTTACTTTCAAGGCATCACATGTTTCTACATCAAAGTGTAGTGTTTCTGATCTTAGTTATGTACTTTCAAGGCATCACATGTTTCTACATCAAAGTGTAGTGTTTCTGATCTAAGTTACTTACTTTCAAGGCATCACATGTTTCTACATCAAAGTGTAGTGTTTCTGATCTTAGTTATGTACTTTCAAAGCATCACATGTTTCTACATCAAAGTGTAGTGTTTCTGATCTTAGTTATGTACTTTCAAGGCATCACATGTTTCTACATCAAAGTGTACTGTTTCTGATCTAAGTTACTTACTTTCAAGGCATCACATGTTTCTACATCAAAGTGTAGTGTTTCTGATCAAAGTTACTTACTTTCAAGGCATCACATGTTTTTACATCAAAGTGTAGTGTTTCTGGTCTGAGTTATGTATTTGCACGTTCTCGTGTTTTCTACTTCTAACTGTGATTTGAGTTAGTTATAAACATGTTGTCATGTGTTTGTACATATAAGTGTATTGCTTTTGGTTTTAATTATGTACATATTTATTAATGTCTTCATATGTTTTCTACCTCTAAATGTGGTCTGAGTTATTTACTTGTGTGTTTCTTGCATTACTACATCTTAGTTTAGTGTTTTTTCGTCTAAATTACATGCTTATACATCTTTTATATTTATATCAAAGTGTAATGTTTCTGATCTTATAATGCACTTACATGTCTTCATGCTTTGTATAAGTAAATATAGTATTTCTGGTCTAAGTTATATGCTTGTTTCCACACTTTTCCACTGATCATACTTTTGTTTAAATTGCTTATATTATCGTGAGATAAAAAGGTAACTTTACAGTTAACATAACATATTATGCCTTTTCTTAGGTAAAAAAAAAGTTAAACTTCTTACAATTTTTTATTTAGTTTGTTTATTTAATTCTCCAGTTTGAATTGTTCGAAATAACATATATTGCTTTTAAACAACTATATGTTTGACTTAGATTGCTTAATGTGTTTTATTTTGCTTTACATCTGTCATTTTTGGTAAAGTTTACTGTAAATATCACAATCCCTTTGTTTCTTTACTTCAAATCTCTTATCCTGGTGCATTTCGTTTATGATGTCTTCATTTATTTCTACAAGTTGAGTAACAGAATTTTTGTTCCTTAGATTGCTTATGGTGTTTTCATGTGCTTCTACACTTACGTGGTGTTAGTACGTATGCAACCCACCCCATCTTGGCAGGAGTTGTATGTAATAGCTTATCTCTGTACCTTAGGTGTGGAGAAGATACGAGAGGTAAATCAGCTTTTGTTCTCTAGATTGTTTATGGTGTTTTAATGTGCTTCTATACTTGTGTGGTACAAGTACATATGCATCCCATCTTGACAGGATATGTATATGACTGTCTACCTCTGTACCTTAGGTGTGGAGAAGATGCAAGAGGAAATCTTTTTTTGAACAAATTTCACTGAAAGACAGTTGTGTTCAACTTAATAGTACTATTTTTATTTATGAAATTATAGTGAAATAAAGAATTAGGAACTGCTATTTGCATCACTACGATCTTTCATTGACACACACAATCCGTTCTGGTAGAATACAAGTAACTTCACGGAGAGGGATAGGAGTTACCCTTTAATTAAACTTGCCAATTTTAAGGTATAATAGGTGTATTTACAATACTGTAATTATAAATCTTTTTACTATATTCATTACATGGGTCAGTGATGTAAAAAAATGATACCATAAGTTACATCATATGGTCCTTCTTACAGATTGTTTAAACAAGGCTGAAATTTTTGACACATTTGACAGACATATTTCGAAGTACATGTATTTCTTTTAAGTTCTCATTGCTTTAGATCTCCATAAGGCACTTCTGGAATAATGCTAATCTTACTTTTCTTTTTTTAACAAAGGTGCAGTTGTTTATTGTTATATCATTTATTGTGGAATATACACACAACATTTGGGTATTGAATTGAAGTAAAGAAAGTATATGTATGTCGTAGACACTTTCATTTTACCTCTTGATTTATTTTGACAAATATTGCAGTCTTTATTTTTAAATAGTTAGTATTTGTTTTCCAGAAGACTGGGTGACTAACATTAGTCAATGAGTTATTGTATGAGAAAATACAAAAGATTGGTTACAACATTACTGTTGCATTTTTATATAATAAATAACTTTATAACTAAAACTAATGCATTTTGCGAGCCACTTATTAATGAAGTTATTGTTTATTTGATGCAGATTGTTTGTTCTGAGCCGGTGAAACTAGCTCAGAAAATTTCAGTGTGGTTGGAAAAGAAGTGGAACCCATGTGACCTAGCATTAATCTTATGTTTTCTGGTTGGTATGGCATTACGCCTTCATCCCCCAACTCATGAAGAAGGCCGAGTTATCTACAGTATGGATATTATGTACTGGTACATCAGGAGTTTAGACTTTTTGAGTGTAAACAAATATCTTGGTCCATATGTAACCATGATAGGGAAAATGGTGAGTAGTGTTGCTGGTGGATTTATATTTGAAATGCCTTAACATTTGACTTAATTAATAGTGAGTAGTTTTGCTGGTGGATTTTACTTCATTAATGGTGAATAGTGTTGCTGGTGGATTTACTCTTTAATTACCTTAACATTTTACTTCATTAAGTAGTTTTGCTGGTGGATTTATACACTTGAATTGCCTTAGCATTTTACTTCATTAATAGTGAGTAGTGTTGCTGGTGGATTTATACACTTTAATTGCCTTAACATTTTACATCATTAATGGTGAGTAGTGTTGCTGGTGGATTTATACTTGAATTGCCTTAGCATTTTACTTCATTAATGGTGAGTAGTGTTGCTGGTGGATTTATACTTGAATTGCCTTAGCATTTTACTTCACTAATGGTGAGTAGTGTTACTGGTAGATTTATATTTGAATTGCCTTAGCATTTTACTTCATTAATTGTGAGTAGTGTTGCTGGTGGATTTATACTTGAATTGCTTTAACATTTTACTTCATTAATGGTGAGTAGTTGCCTTAACATTTTACATCATTAATGGTGAGTAGTGTTGCTGGTGGATTTATACTTGAATTGCTTTAACATTTTACTTCATTAATGGTGAGTAGTGTTTCTGGTAGATTTATATTTGAATTGCCTTAACATTTTACTTCATAAATCTACCAGCAACACTACTCACCATTAATGAAGTAAAATGCTAAGGCAATTCAAATATAAATCCACCAGCAACACTACTTACCATTGATGTGTTGCTGGTGGGTTTATACTTGAATTGCATTTACATTTTACTTCATTAATCTGATTTGATTGTAAGACATTTTTAGTGCTATTAAAAAAAATAATTGGTATGGTTATGGTGTCTTTTTGTCATTTTTTTATGCCTGTACAATAACCATTTCGATCTTGACCTGGAAATCTGTGTTTGTAGGAAACACTCATAGAATAATTTAATCTTTTTCCATTTGTGTATGTGAAAAACTGTGCTTGAATGAGGAACAGTATTTGATTTTATTTTAAGAATATTACATTTTTCATGCTACAATGTGTGAAGTTGTTAATTAACCCTTTCAGAATGGGTTGATATATTACAAGTGACCTTAACTGTGGAAGGATACTTAAAGATCTTCTTTTTGTTATATTCATGATTTAAGGTCTTTTCCTTTTCACATATAGTTAATTTTTAATGTTTTATTTTCCTCTCTTGTCAAAAGTCAATGATGCCCTCAGGGCATATTATCTCTTGCAGAGATGTGTAACCCTTGTGCAAAATTTTTGTATACTGCATAATATTGCAACATTCATAAGCCTTGAGAACTGATGCAAAGTATGTTGTACATTTAAAGAATGTTTTAAACCTTTAAATTGTGTATTTTAAAACTTAAATAATCCATAATTATCTAAAATATAAAAGTAAGACCTAAATACAATTGAACTGTATCTCTCACTATAACATATTTAGGTAAGAAATAACTGTGAAAATACTCCAAGCAGTTACATGTGCCCCATGATGAGAACTACATGCTAATTGTTGGATTATAGTGTAAAATGAGCTATTTCTAATAAGTATATACATGCGTGTGTAACCTTTACATGTAGGCTATAAAGCTCAAACAAATGTATTGAAGGTGGGCATGTTACCATTCAGGGGTGGGCAAAATTTATTACTTGTGTCAATAGGTTAAGTAAACATCTTATCATATAGACGTACGCAGCGTGGTCACAAGTAAATAGACACCACCTTTTCAGAAAAAATGAAATTTTTCAGTTATATTC